>NC_043958.1:22094173-22293084 GCF_902148855.1 Sphaeramia orbicularis | reverse complement strand
AGATGTTCTTAAGGTGACAGTAGGCTGATTTTTTGACTGCCTTGATGTGTTTTTCAAAATTTAGGTCTTAGTCCATCACTACACCCAGATTTCTGGCGTGGTTGGTGGTTTTTAGGAAGCTCTGTGGTGACCTGCAGTCGTTACCATCAATATGGCCCAATCCCAAGTGACCCCTTGGCCCTTGCACTTGGCACTACCCATTGAAACAGAGCTGCAAAGGGCAGAGATAAAAATATTCCCCTATGAAATGGGACAACCCTTCGAGACCCGTTACGTCATCAGCGCTATAAACAGATGCGACAACTTTGTTTCCGATAGAATTCCCCAATGCTTCTGCAGCTATAACCATCTCTGATGCATGGGCTTTGGGCATCTTTTTAGGGCTATCAATTATAAACCATAGAAATGCGATCTATAACACATTAAAACGTCATTAAATGGACAATCAACAATTAAGTAAGTCATGAAAAATACTTACTGCACATTTGTATGTTTCTTTTGTCACAGTGCTGCACTTTTTTGCTGTTTACCTCCATCTTGCCGATGATTTGAACAGAATTATGGGAGATTTCCAATCATACCCTTTCATTTGTTGCGTTTCGAGGGCCAAACAGCCCCCCCCTTAGCCCTGTGAACTAGAACACACTAAACAACAAGTACCGTACCATACTTTCCGAACTATTGGCCGCATCTGACTGTAAGCCGCACCCACCCCATCTCCAACGTCTCACCATCGATCCATTGATGTCAATTTTACGTGCAGCAGCTCTGTTTCCTTCTTCGATAGCTGGATCAATCGTTAGCCCGGAAAAAAAAATCATAAATTTTTGAGCCGCGGGTTCACAACGTGTGGAAAAAAGTAGCGGCTTATAGATCGGAAATCACAGTACTTCAATTTTGGAATAGTAGTTTTTGTTTGAGACTTTTTTTTAATAAATCAGTCAGCTGCTTTTTAGCCCTTGGTTGAACTCCAAAAAGCAGTTACATGGTCAAAACTCAGTAAAAATACAGTAAAAAAAAAAGGAAAATCACCACAACACTGCAAACAATAGTAAACAAAAATATGTGTAAAAAATGGTGTAAGGAAAACAAAAACAAACTATTTTTCTAGCAAGTCAGTCTCACTCACTGCTCTGTGTTTCGCCCCCACTACACAGGTAGCGGGGGTGCACTGAGCATGCTCAGAAGTCTATGGAAAGAAGAAGGTCTATTCTATCAGCGCGTTTTGACATTTTTCCTATTGAGGAAAGGGTTGAATTTTTACGAATATTTAAAATAAATCATACATTCAGAACGCTCACCACAGACACATCAGGAGTTAAAGGGTTAAGTACATAAAAAAATAAAACTACCTCTTCCTATAGTTGGACTTGTGTTAAGGTTAACAACTCACCTTAGAGTATGATTCCCACACTGTCCCCATTCGTTGATGACGGCTTCACACATAGTCCTCTTCAACGTTGCTGCAAGCTCAGTTTTTGCACAAAAGCTTGTTAGTTAAGTCATTTTCAAAGTTCACTTCTGAGTTTCCTTTCCAGACTTTTTGCCAATTTACAGTTCGGCAGTGGAATTACAGTCGGCAGTGATTTCTTTCATCAGCTGTCTCTTCCTTCTGCACTCACCGGCAGCTCTCAGGTGGAATAAATATCTATCTGTAAGGACGGCTACTTTACATCACCTGTTTCTGGACCTTTCCCGTCCTTATACCTGCATTTCACCTTTTATTTATTTATTAACCTTAAGTAATCCAGGGAAAAAAAAAAATCCCATTGAGAGTAAGAACCTGTTTTGTAAGGGAGTACTGGCCAAGATAAAGGCAGCAGCAAACATAACGCTGCAAAAATCTAAACCTTACCAAGTGTATTTTTCTCATTTCTAGTCAAAATATCTCATCACGCTTAAAATAAGACATAATCACCTAAAGATTCACTTTTAAGTGAGATATAAGAACTTATTTTTAGACAAGATTCAAGAAATCTTACCAAGATAATTTTCACTTGTTCCAATGGCATTTTTTTTTCCCTTGAATTAAGCAAAATAAGCTTGAATTAAGCAAAAAATGGAACAATGGAACACGTGAAAATTATCTTGGTAAGATTTCTTGAAATACGATTTTCAAGATTTTCTATTGTCTGAAAATAAGTTCTTATATCTCACTGAAAAGTTAATCTTTAGGTGATTATGTCTTATTTTAAGTGTGATGAGATATTTTGATTAGAAATGAGAAAAATACACTTCAAAAAATTTTAATTTTTGCAGTGACGACACAAATAACAGACACTTTTAGCAATAAATAGTTAGTAAAAATATCATTTATGAACAGATTAAGTAAAAATAAATAAGTGTTCAGAGAACGCAAACCCCCGCCAAGCACCCCGAACGATGTGCAAGTGTGGATCGACTATTTCTTTTTAAATTAAACAGTTTCAATGTTGTTCCATACAACAGAAAAAAGTTGAAGCTTGGTACCAGTCATGCGTATCTCAAATTATATTAAATTCTAATCAATATTTGTTGAGTTATAATGAAAAATGTGTCGTAAAATGGGATTTTCAATTTTAAATTGAAATGTCCACAGAGTCCATATTCTATAGTATGTGGACAATTTTATGCCAGATACAAGATATTGTTATAAGCTAAATGTGTATCAAATTGGAGGCTAATCGGAGTCGTTTTGAATTTTTTATGAATTTTTTAAAAAATTGCTCAATGATGAGATAGGAAAATCAACAAGAATGGAATTATGTATAAAATATATAAAAGGCCTACACTAGTTCGATTTTTTAACCACCTAGAAGAGGTGGTCTCGGTCCGCTTGTTTAGTTTGAATCAGAGTTTGCATGTTTGTATTCACACCTAAAAAAAAAAACAGATAAAATAAAACTGAAATGAATTAAGAGCAGCACAAATGCATTTATTTCTCTCAGATATGTTCACAACTAACTTATGAGTAACGGAAATTTGAAGCTTGACCAAAATAATGATTTGATTTATATTGTGACACATATCGATATCGTCTGACCTGGAAAAAATGATTGTGATATGCTTTTTTTCCATATCGCCCAGCCCTAGGCCCAGCATTCCCAGGGAATATAGGTTGGAAATTGTGAAAGTTTTGTGTACGATCCGGAGTGAAAGACAGATATAGAAGCCTGGAGTCAGATGTCCAAAGCTAAATTTCACTTTCAGTTTTACGCCACTTATGGAGCGCACCCCCATACACCATGTACATACACCCCCCCCCCATTCCGACGACAAATTTACAGATACTTTACTTCAGTGGTTCCCAAAGTTTTTTGGCTCATGACCCCATTTTAACATCACAAATTCCTGGTGACCCCAGACTTTTTTTGCTAAAATTAAATTGTTTTTGATCATGTAACAGTTTGCTATACTATTTTGCTATTTAATGTTAATTTTAGATAACATTTAGGCTACATACAGGGTGGGGAAGCAAAATTTACAATGAACATTTAGTTGTTTTTTCTCAGCAGGCACTACGTCAATTGTTTTGAAACCAAACATATATTGATGTCATAATCATACCTAACACTATTATCCATACCTTTTCAGAAACTTTGGCCCATATGAGTAATCAGGAAAGCAAACGTCAAAGAGTGTGTGATTTGCTGAATACACTCGTCACCCAAAGGAGATTTCAAAAATAGTTGGAGTGTCCATAAAGACTGTTTATAATGGAAAGAAGAGAATGACTATGAGCAAAACTATTACGAGAAAGTCTGGAAGTGGAGGAATCAACAAAAAACGTACCAAAGCTTTATTAAAGCTCTCAAATCCAAAATCCTAAAGGATCCAACCAAATCCATGAGAAAAATGGCAATTGAACTTGAGGTAGACAACAAGACCGTTAGAAATGCAGTAAAATATGATTTGAAGTTCAAATCTTACACAAGAACACCAAAACACTTGTTGACAACAGCAACAAATCCAACTTGAGCAATTTTGGGAATCATGTTTATGGCCACCTTCGCCCAGATCTAAACCCTCTGGATTCTGCTATTTGGGGCGTTTTAGAACATGCTACCAATAGATCACACAGCAATGTCAACTTTCTTAAAGATACTATTAAAGAAGAATGGGAGAAGTTGTCACTTGAATATTTGAGGAACACTTGCGCAAGTTTCAGGAAGCGTGTGAAGGCAGTTATGAGAAAGAAGGAGGACACATAGAATAAAAACATTTTCTATTATGTCAATTTTCTTGTGGCAAATAAATTCTCATGACTTTCAATAAACTAATTGGTCATACACTGTCTTTCAATCCCTGCCTCAAAATATAAATTTTGCTTCCCCACCCTGTATGTATATTATTATGGATGGAGGTAAAAAGCCAGGTTGAGATAACTGCAAAAAGTGAGAATTTTATTTTCCGTAGTCAGGATATGTACAGTCAGTCCAGCTTGGATTTAAATGTAAATTAATACTTAAAAAACAATAACTCAAATATGATGAAAGAGCTGCAGCATCTGAAACAGACCACAATGAACATTTGACAGATAAACAGAACCACAGTGCTTCAGTTTCAGCTTCAGAGATTGTCATGTCTTTTATGGATTGGGATTGTCTCTCTCAACTCAACATATATTTTTTATTGGTAAGTTTTTATTTTGATTTTCAATTACTAGAAATTTCAGGCGACCACACATGGGGCGTGCTTTACTTTATGAAGGACCCACAATGTTTACCTTTCATGGGGCGCCACAATTGCTAGCAGCGACCCAAACCTTAAGTGACACTGATCAGTGTAAAACATGCAAAATGACTGCCACAACATGTCTTTTCTCTTTGTGAGACTTTAAGTTTGTATGTTTGAGTTGAAGAAATCATGCGTTTCTAAGTGATTCTTCCATCTGTGCGTTTCAGATGAATTTCTGTGCAAGTCAGAGGCAGTTTAATGGTTTGACTTATCAACAGAGTGGCACAAAAAAAGTTATGTTTTCATGAAAATATTTTTGGAGCAAAACATGAACCTTCATTTTTTTTTTTTTATCGAGCAGCATACGATAAATAAAATAATGACGTGTTTTTTCAAGATAATTTATATATTTTTAGTAAGCGAGAGCAGAACCTGATTAAATAACATGCTCCAACTGGCAAAGTAACCTTGTGAGTAACACTGCATGTTTGTGACAGAGAGCTCGTTGCAAAAGTGTGTGATGGAGACGCTGTGGGCATGTTGCACTTAAAAGTGGGTTCATAAAGACACTTTGATGTCCTCTGGTTTGCCCCGAGTCCTAGAATTCAGAAGCGAGCATGGAGGAAGGAGAGCTTATGTGCTGGCTGTGTTTATGCATTAAAGATTCTATACTCAGGTCAAACTGATACATAGCTCCGCTGATTGAAATGCTGCCTGATAAATTTTAACACAACGCGGTTTGCCGAATGTGGGCAGCTCCGACTTATACAAATACCTTAACTCGGCAGATAACCTTATTGTTTACTCCAGAGTCACAAGAGGTGCTCTTTCTCCAAGCTGCTGATACACTTGAATAAAACATAAGGTCACGAATCATTGAATCCATTTTTAATGCTACAAAACAGGTGGGCAAGCAAAATAAAAATGTGATTTTTTTTTTTTTTTTACCAGATCTTGGGTTTATTTCAGCACCTCTGCGGTCTTTTGAACAGCTCCTATAGAGAAAAGCTGCTTCAGAAGAACATGTTGAAAGTGTAATCTCACTCCAGCTAATGGAATTAAAGACAGAAATTCCAGGATTTTAATAGTTATAGTTCGTCAATCAAGCCCCACCTGGGGCTCGTTTCTGCACTAGTTCGTTAAATTGTTAAGTCCAGCGCAACGCAAAATGCGTCTATTTAACGCATTTTGCGCTATCCCGATTCTGGGCTCGCTCTTTGTTCGTTCACAACTAGTGCAACGCAAAATGCGTTCGTTCGTTAACCCCAATGCAACGCAAAATGCGCTATCCCGTTTCTGGGCTAGTTGGTTAAAAGTGAGCGCTCGCCCAGTTCCTCATTAAAGAGTGGATTTTAATGCGGACCTCAGAGGTCCGCGTTAGAAGGAGGATGTATTCTTGTAGATTCATTCCACTTCGTTTCTGTCATGTATTTCCTTAAAATATTATTACATTTGTAGAAGAAGATTTTAACACAAGTCTGACAATATCTTTAATGATATCAGATTTTTCCCATGGACATTTTGCACTGATAAAAATGAATTTACCGAGTGACGACTTATCCGCTCACTGCATTTTATTTTCTATGGATTTATGGATAAATACAGGGTGAGTCAGAAAAAACGCTCTTTCCATTTAAAGAAATTGTACTGCTAAAACGGAAACACTGATTTTCTTTTGACCATACAGTCATATTGATGTGGTTATTGAGCATGTCTGGTGATGTAGTCATAGATTTATTGCATTGCATAAGAGAGAGAAGGTCCATTGTTTATTGGGCACTGAAAAACCTGCCAACACAATGTATGCCACAGTGAACAAACTTGAAATTGACAATAATTACAGGAGTCGGGGCTTTGCTTTCACACTCAGGACATAGGCCTACATGACAGTGCCCAGGGAGTTTTCATCATGGCAAGACCACAGCGATTGCAGGTATTATTTCCTCATCGAGTTGTCTGTTGGGTCAGGAGAGAGAGTGGCCACCTAGAGCCCCGGACTTGACCCCCCTTGATTTTTTCTTGTGGGGGTATCTTAAAAACCGTGTGTATCAGACTGTTCCACAAACTCTTCAGGAACTCCGAAATCGCATCACGGCTGAAATCCAAGCCCTACGATGAACACGAATGGCGAGAAGAGCTGTGTTAGAGATGCGACAACGAGCACAGATTTGCATCAATCTGAACGGTAGCCAGGTTGAAGGTCGTGCCGGACGACTTCGTTGAGACAAAACATTTTGATGGCGAGTGAACATGCTGTAATGGTTGACAATTTCAATTTCATTCACGGTGGCATAAACTGTGTTGGCAGATATTTCGGTGCACAAAAAACAATGGACATTCCCTCTGTTATGCTATGCCATAAATCAATGATTCAATCGCCAGACATGCTCAATAACCACATCAATATGATAAAAAAGAAAAAAATAAGCATTTCCATTTCAGTGGTACAATTTCTTTAAATGAAAAGAGCGTTTTTTCTAAAAAAAAAAAAAAAAAAAAATGACTAAAAATACATACTGTGTATTTTTTATTTTAGTTTAAATTAATAATATGTTAAATAGTGCTGTGATTGGCGTACCCTAGTGGTGATATGTGTTACAGTGTATCCGAAAATTTACTGAGCCCCACTAAAAAAATATTTCACCAGCTGCCGCTACTTGCGTGATATTAGCCTCTTAATTTTCAAGCGTCACTCTGCATCATAAACTGCACACACTTACCTCATCAAAACTGCTCATTTTGTATGTGCCACCAAATATTCAGCCTCATTACCTTTCACTCGCTTTTTACACCGGACAAGATAAGAAAGTGTTTAAGCAGCACTCAAGATTAAGTGCAGCCCCGCTGTAAAGGCCAGCTTCAGTACTGTATTAAATATCACCTCTAAAGTAATTGTGTGATAAATAGAAATATTAAAAGGAGCTTCTGGTCGTGGCAATTTTTTTTTTTTTTTTTTTTTTTGGTGCACTGGTGCACATTGCGAAATAGGAAAACCCAAGTATAGGTTGCCATATGACACTGACACTTATTTGTTTAGCTTCTTATTTTCTTCTTCAGTCTTTTCCCTTTCACTTTTTCATCTGTCACTTTCCCAAAAGATCAACACTCTCGATAAACAGGTTCAATTATAGAGTCGAATAATAAAGAATGGGCAGAAGACTCATTTATTCCTATTCTTACAACTTTGGGAGAGTCTGATTATATTATTTTTTTTTTTTTATGCTGACCAGCTGGTTATCAGAGTTCCATGCAACCACATATATCTGGAAAAGCTGTATTCTATCAGTTCAATTCCATTAAACCTTTTCCAGCAGGAGTCTGCCTGCCCATTTCCCAGGACTGTCAGTCATTTTGGTTTGTTTGGCTTTCTGTCAGTAAATCCCTTTGATTTTTCTGTCTCAATTGCTTTGAGTTTCTTTGAGTCTGTCACTATGCCTTGTCTGCCAATCTTTTAACTCTGCCAAAAAGCAGATTTTTTACCTCTGCCAAACCAGATCATGTGATCACTACGTCTATCAGTTAGTCTGTCTGGTGTCTGTTTATCTGTTAGCAGGATACGCAAAATGACCGTATTGATTTTTCATGCTAACTTAGAGGAAGGGTCGGGCACAGGCCAAGGACAGCCATTAAACTTCAGACCAGATCTATAAAAACTGACTATACTGGACTGTCGGGATTAATGATAAGGACCAGTGTTACTTTATGGCAGTTCCCAAATGAATTTTTCTCTATATTAACCTTTCTTAAGTGGTTTATCATCATTTATTCTTATATTATCTTCTGTATTGTATTTTTTTCAGTATAAATCATGTATTTTCTTATATTTAATGTTGCTGATGATGTAGCTGTTTATAAAAACTCAGTGTAAAGTTGAGGGTTATTATATCAAAACCAGAGAAAACACTAAGAAAAAGTTTTTTTTTTCAGTCAAATCTATCATTAACTGAACATTAAACACCCATCTACAACCACTGTCATTTGTCAAATCCATGGGTTTTACTGGTTAATCAATGAGGCCTGTGCACATGACCGTTAAAAGTTCAGTCTCTGCGAGTATCAAATAATGTACTAAACCAGATCTAACGCATTTAGAGCCCTGTAAAGCCTGAACCATTAAATCATTGACAGAAATTCCAGTTCTTTGAAACTGGCGCATTTATGGTCTTCTGAACAACCAAAATTTTTTTTTTTTTTTTTCAAATATCAATTTCTATGTATGAGTTTCAATTTTGTATCATATTTTGATCCATCGGGTCTCAATCCTCAAATATGTTTATTTTTGAACAAATAAAACATAATATAACACAACATGTCTAACAAATGGTAATTCCTTTTCAAAATTGGCAAAGTTCTGCCTCCCTTCCTCATTAATGACATCTTGTAGTGTCACCTGGTGGATTATCTGTGTATTGCATGTATCTATTGTATACATCAGGTTTTTCAAGAAAAAAAAATCACATCACATAAATCATGTAGAGGGCTTCAAAACTCATGTATCAAATATGATACATTTGGCGTTATAGGGATAAGAAATGCGCTAATCGAAAACCCTGGTTTCTTCGGATTTCTTTCGGAGTACTTACATACGTAGTAATGGTAGACTTAAACTCCCTGTTGTCTTTTGCTCACGTTGACAATGTAACTTACATCTCTACTATTTTTAATTGTTTACACAAAAAAGACAAAAGAACAAAATAAATCACATGCGTGAAGATATTGGAGTATTGGGGAAAAATCTAGGTGTGTTAATCGGATAAAGCCAGATTATACTGTTACATGATCACTTGAATAATCTGATAACTCCAGAAATGGGATAATGATCAGCGTATTGGTGTGCATGTAAACGGGCTGAATGTTGTAGAACTCATTTAGTTCAGGAGCCACATTATGCCCAAATTGATCTCAGCTGGGCCGGACCAATAAAACAGTAGCATAATAACCTGTAAATAATGACGACTCCAAATTTTTCTTTGTTTCAGAGCAAATAAAATGAAATTAGAAAATATGTATATTTACAAACTATCCAAACAAAAAATGATGTGAAACCTGAAAAACTGAAATTTCTTGAGAAAAACAAGTGCCGTTTTAAAAATATTACACCTCAACTTACCATTTATACATACATATTACAGATTGGATCTACAACGGCAGATAATATTTAATAACAGGAAGAATAGTGTTAAAATTTCACTTTCAAAATGTCAGGTTTTCACATTTTATTGTTAAAGGACAGTTTGTAAATGTTAATATTTTCATAATTTAATGTAAGTTTTTACACTAAATAAAGACAAAAATTTGGGAGTTGTCATTATTTATAGGTATAATGGAATATTATGTTTTTCACATTAAACTAAGAAATTTGGAGTCATTATTTATAGGTTATTATGCTATTATTTTAGTTGAGACTACATTTTCTGTAGGTGGAACCTGAACTACATCACATCCTTGATTGTTAATATCTTAAGTGTAATTTTTGCAAATTCATCCCGTAGGCCGGACTGGAACCTTTGGCGGGCGTTTTGGCACGTTTGACACCCCTGTTGTAGAAGATGACAGTGTTTCCACGGTAACTAGGGAACTGAACATCCAAGTGAGTCATATCTGATGGCAACAAAAAGACGATAAACTGCATTTTACACCAATTATTACATGTATTGATAGGATTAGTGGTTCAACAGGAATTAAACAGTTTTTATCTGTAGATGGTTTTGGTCTTTATGGGTTAAATGGAAATATTCACTCTCAATATGCACTTATTTTGTTTATATATCTAGCTTCATATGCGTGTGACTGTTTATGTGCATATTTACATATTGTCCACAGTAGATGCGAGATAAGCCTCATGTAAAACAGTCATCAGCGGTGCCCTCCAGGGATTCATGCTATCCTAAGTGCTCTATTCCTTATACAGCAGCGACTGCACCTTTAACAGCCACTTAATATGTAGTTCAGGACACTCGTGTCTCTTGCTGTGCCCCAGTTCAGGGGCTGGATCCTGGGAGATCTGCATTTTTAGACCAAATACATCATAAACTTCTAAAGAAACATATCATCCCATTTTTCCTAATTTGGAATACATGGACAGGGTTGTGTCTAGTTATATGTAGTAGCACTGTATAAATGCAATACAGCTACTGAGGGGGGAAAAAATTAGATTTTTGTACAATACTATTACCTTTTAAAGACCCAAACAGCCACCGTTAACCAAAAGCATCGCTGATATAAAATGTTTAATAACTGTTGATCCACTAAACCTATTAATACATGTAAATAAGTGGTGTAAAATGTAGTTTGTCATGCTTTCATGGTCATCAGATATGACCCATTTGGACGTTCAGAGGCTTTTTGTTTTTGATATAATAACCTTTGAATTTACTCTGAGCTTTTATGAACATCTACATCAAACTCATGTTTGATGATTTGGTGTCAAACTCATTTTCTTTCAAGGGCCACATTCAGCCCAATTTGATCTCCAGTAGGCTGGACCAGTATAATAACAGCATAATAGCCTATAAATAATGACAACTCCAAATTTTTTATATGCAAAAATAACATTAAATTCTGAAATCATTACATTTTACAAACTATCCAAACAAAAAAGATGTGAATAACCTGAAAAAACGGAAATTTCTGAAGAAAAATAAGAAGAAATAATAAGAAAATTTTATCAATATTATGCCTCAACTTATGATTCATACATGTGCATTACAGATCAGATCTACCAAGACACAAAACAGGCAGAATATTGTTACAATTACATTTATTTTCTTTAGACATTTCAGGTTGTTCATATTTGTTCAGGTGTTGATGTTTTATTATTAAAGGATATCAGAATTTAATGTTCTTTGCAATAAATCAAAGAGAAAAAAATGGTGTTGCCATTATTTATAGGCATAATGTCATATTATTTTTTTCATATCAAACCAAGAACATTTGGAGTCATTATTTCTATTTCTGTTGTGCTATTATTTTCGAGTTCAATTCCCTTGACTGTTAATATCTTCTGCACTTTGCAAAGTCATCCCGTGGGCCGGATTGGAAACTTTGGCGGGCCAGTTTTGACCCCCGGGCCACATGTTTGACACCTGTGATCTACATGATCAGTGATTTAAATATAGGAAAATATAGCATTTTCACTAAAAAAAATGCAAAAAGCAGAGAATAATATTGCAATAACTTGTAATAAATCACTGAGGAAATGTTAAATGTAGTGTCAGTTTGGAAGTTAGCAGAAAATAGATCTAGGTCTTTAAGCGTTAAAGACTCATTATGTACATACAATAAATACAATTCCAAATATACCAGCTTCATATCATGACTAAACACCCAACACTTGTTTAATGAAGCATTCACGGAAGCTGGAGAACATCATATTTTCATAATTTATCCAATATCTGGACCAGACCTGGGCATTTTACAGCCCACGGGTCATATCCAGCCCTTTGGTCATCCTGTTCGGGCCCATGTAAGGTCAATCGTAAATTAGAAAATAAATGAAAAAGTATTCATACCATGCATACTATTCAGTTGTGTTGCTTTTGAAATGGAGACTGTTATTATTTATGTATGAATGCATATGCATATGCATGCGCACCTGCAACTGCTAACAATTTAACAAATTTTTTAAACCTTTTTTTCTCTCATTTACTTATGATGGGCAAAATTTCACATGTCTATAGCGGCAAAACTATAGGTGAATTCATACCAAATTGGGTTTATAGATTACTAGTGACCCAGAATAGATGTCATTACATTTGGGAAAAGTAGGTCAAAGTTCAAATTTTTATGAATTTTTTAAATCTGCTTTTTCCTCCTATTAACATATAATGGGCAAAATTTCATATGCCTATAGAAGCAACACTATTGGTTGAATTCATACCAAATTGGGTTTATAGATTTCCAATGACCCAGAATAGATGTCACTACATTTTAGGAAAAGTAGGTCAAATTAATTTTTTTAAAATTAATTTTTAAAAACTTTTCTTTCTCCCATTTTCTTATAATGGGCAAAATTTAATGTCTGTAGCATCAAAATTATTGGTTAAATTCATACCAAATTGTGTTTATAGATTGCCAATGACCCAGAATAGATGTCATTACACTTTGGGAAAAGTAGGTCAAAGTTACAATTTTTATGATTTTTTTTTTTTTTTAATCTTTTTTTTCCTCTCTTTTACTTATAATGGGCAAAATTTCACATGTCTGTAGCAGCAACACTATTGGTTGAATCCATACCAAATTGGGTTTATAGATTATTAGTGACCCAAAATAGATGTGGTTCCATTTTGGGAAAAGTAGGTATACGTTAAAATTTTACATGAAATTTTTAAATCTTTTTTTCCCCCATTTATCTATAATATGCAAAATTTCAAATGTATGTAGCAGCAAAACTATTGGTTGAATCCATACCAAACTGGGTTTATAGATTGTTAGTGACCCAGAATAGATGTGGTTACATTTGGGAAAAGGAGGTCAAAGTTCAAATTTTTAATTATTTTTTTTAAATATTTTTTTTCTTCCATTTACTTATAATGGGCAAAATTTTACATGTCTGTAGCAGCAAAACTATTGGTGGGAATTCATACCAAATTGGGTTTATGGATTGCCAGTGACCCAGAATACATGTGATTACATTTTGGGAAAAGTAGGTATACATTAAAATTTTACATGAAATTTTTAAATCTTTTTTTTCCCCATTTATCTATAATAGGCAAAATTTCAAATGTATGGTAGCAACAAAACTATGGGGTTGAATCCATACCAAATTGGGTTTAAAGATTCTAGTGACCCATAATAGATGTGGTTCCTTTTTGGGAAAAGGAGGTCAAAGTTCAAATTTTTAATTTTTTTTTTTTTTTTTTCTTCCATTTACTTATAATGGGCAAAATTGTACATGTCTGTAAGCAGCAAAACTATTGGTGGAATTCATACCAAATTGGGTTTATGGATTGCCAGTGACCCATGATACATGTGATTACATTTTGGGAAAAGTAAGGTATACATTAAAATTTTACATGAAAATTTTAAAATATTTTTTTCCCCCATTTATCTATATAGGCAAATTTCAAATGTATGTAGCACAAACTATGTGTTGAATCCATACCAAATTGGGTTTATAGATTGCTAGTGACCCATAATAGATGTGGTTCCATTTTGGAAAAGGAGGTCAAAGTTCAAATTTATATTTTTTTTTTTTTTTTTCTTCCATTTACTTATAATGGGCAAAATTTTACATGTCTGAAGCAGCCAAAACTATGGGTGGAATTCATACCAAATTGGGTTTATGGATTGCCAGTGACCCAGAATACATGTGATTACATTTGGGAAAAGTAGGTATACTTTAAAATTTTACATGAAATTTTAAAATATTTTTCCCCCATTTATCTATAATAGGCAAAATTTCAAATGTATGTAGAAGCAAAACTGTTGGTTGAATCATACCAAATTGGGTTTATAGATTTCTAGTGACCCATAATAGATGTGGTTCCATTTTGGGAAAAGGAGGTCAAAGTTCAAATTTTAATTATTTTTTAATGTTTTTTTTTTTTTTCTTCCATTTATTTATAATGGGCAAAATTTTACATGTCTGTAGCAGCAAAACTATCGGTGGAATTCAAACCGAATTGGGATTATAGATTTCCAGTGACCCAGGATGGATGTGGTTACATTTTGGGAAAGGTAGGTAAAAGTAAAATTTTAATGAATTTTTAAATCTTTTTTTCTCCCATTTACTTATAATGGGCAAAATTTCACATGTCTATAAAAAACATCAATTTTGTTCAATGTACTTCAAACTTGGCACATATATACAGGTTATTGATATGCTGACATCAGCACACGAATAGACATGATGACATCAGCTGGATCGATGCCAAAATAAACTACAATACGTGCAAGGGGCGGAGTTTGTTGTGACTGGCACCACTTCTTTACAGGAGGATTTCAGTGCATTTGTTCAAGCTCTAAACAGACTCTTATCTTATTTTATCTTATCTTATGTAACCCTCGATATTATGGATAGATTTGTCAGTCCATAACTGTAGTTTTTCCAGTTGCCACCAGACCCATCCGGTCATAAAGTTAAAATATTTAACATCATAGAGTTGACGAGGGCCGGGGTCGCTGAAATGCATCATTAGTTTTAGTCTGCGAGGCGAAGCGGTGTCACTTCTGGGGCGAGGCTGAACGACTTGTCTTCGCTGGATGTGTATTTGGAAGATACGGCCCATTGGGTGAAAGACAGCTTCATGCGAACGCGGTGAAACACGGGGTCAGCTGTAAACCTCACTCCTTCAATCCATTTTCTGTTGTCTTACTCCCGCCAGTCTGCCTTCTAGAAGGATCAGGATCTCTAAGGTTTGACAGAATTTTACAAGCGTTTGGACCGCACTACGCTAGTCGATGTATATATTTTACTCTGTAACTCAGGGACACAATTAGCTAGAAATAATTAGCTAAACAAATGACTCTATCGTAGGAATGTTTTGTTTTACACAAGTCTACAGCAACACAAGTTCTGTTCAATTTTACCCATATTTCCTAATTTTTGCTGTCATTACTATTGATTGCACTTTTGATTTCATTATTTACTTTAGTAGTCATACAGAACAGTGAGAACACTGGCTGTGGCCCATTACACAACGCTCCAAATTCCCAAAATTCAGGCACCATTCACCAGTCAGAGTCAGCACACATAACACAATGTAATAAATCAACATTAAACACCATCTCCAGTGTACTCCCATGACTATTTTGTCAGGGTCATTTGTGATCTTGTAATTACACAGCGTCCTGTGCGTCAACTTTTAAGAATGATTTACAGTATGGGGTTCATCTGGCCTCATTAATCATTCTCATGTTAATAGGTTCCAGTGTTGCTTGTCTCTTCCAGGCCTAGGGTGAATGGAGGATGATACCAAGGAGCTCAATATTAATGTTGAGCCATTGCGTGCCATTACTCACTGAAGAGTACACTGTCATTGTAGACGGTGATTGTGAACAGAATGTATTAGTGAAGGAAAGGTTGACTTTATTTGCAGAATTTATATCTATGTGTAACAGCCACAGGAGGTCCAAAAAACAAACAAACAAAAAAACAAACAAAAAAAAAACAGTGACATTAAGATTCCCCTCAGCTTTGAAATCGCTCTTTTTTTTTTTTTTGTTTGTGTAGTGTTTCTTTGGCTCAGTCATTTAGGAAAGGAAAAGGTCAGTGCCATTTATTGCTAATCTACAGTAATGACTGTGACTACATAAGGGCAGTCCATTTTTATTATACCAGGAATGTGTGACTCATTTTCCGCATTCTTGAATGTTGTGATACAACAAAAACCAAAGATTCCTGCAAAATTACACTGAACAGAAAAAAAAAAAAAAAAAAGTGTTATATAATGTTTGGTTTTTTTTGGTTTTTTTGTGGACTGCAAGGTCCATCCCAAGCCAAATGGTTCATTTCAGTAGAATCGATATGTTTACTGACAAGCACAGAATGTTTTCTTTTATTAACCCTATAAACCTTTAGCCTAAAAATGCTCCACTTGGATTTTTTTTCTTATTTTGATTACTAAAATGTTAGAAAATATGCTGTAAGTGAGTCTGTTTGCCCATTTTTCCAGAGCACTTTTTTCAAGAGCTATCAGTATTCACTGCATGTTATAAATCTGCTAAAACAGCTACTTCTCCAGCGTCTTCTACAGGCATGAGTGAAATGACCACAGTGACCTAATAAAAGCGATAAAGTGCAATGTTTCAGGTTTCAGAAACTATTGAAATTTTTCCAGTTGCACAAACAGTGACAGAGTTACAGCCATCCAAACTGTATACGCACAGAGTGTGTCAGCGGTGACACGTCAGGTTTTAAAGAGTTAACCATTTGGTCCAGTAAATTGTACCAAGTGAAGATTAAAGTTGCGACTGATGTTTTTGTTCCCTCTGTGTAATACCAAAACTGAACATAAATAAATAAATAAAATGGAAATGTATACAATCTGACTCATGATCAGCACTAGTTTTCCCCAGTTTATGGATCGCTTTATTTAAAGCGATTATGCATATTATGCAGTTTTCAGTCATGTCATATAGGTCTCAGAAGCCCAAAAACATAATATTTAAGTTTGTTCGCCCCAAAATCATCCTTTGTTCGGACTTTCAGCGGTCGAAAAAATCCCTCTCACCAGCCCTCCTCAGAACAGGCTGTTTCTGGGCCTGCTTCCGGGTATGCAAATGAACGCATCTGTCCACGCCCACTCCCCCTCCCCTCTCTGGGAGAGGACGCGGCTTACGCTAGCGGTACTACGCGCTAACGTTGACTGTGAAGCCATGGCTCACCTGTCTGAAATGCCCCTCTCTCGTCTACAATACACACGTCTCAGACAGAACGTCTTTCCAAACACTGGCTTTCTTTGCCTTGAGGCGTGATTGAGCCCAGACGGAAAACGGCGGTGTTGTGTCGGGTTCGTGGACCTGACACGGAAAGACGCCTGCCGCCACTAATGCAGGCAGCTACTAACAAGCTTGATGCTAACTATACTGATGCCAACCACAAAAGGCCCGTGTTCAAAGTAGTTCTGTTGAATGTCTCTGGATATTATCAGCTCTTGCATAGTTAACGGGGACGCAAACGTTAGCAGCAGTAACTGAGCTATGTTAGCTGCCATGCTAACGTTAGACGTACACATCAACAACCACCAGCTTATCCGTAATGTAGGGTTATGCAGTAAAGATACAAAAAAAATGATAAGAACTTACATCTCCCACACTTGTACTTGGGTCACGAAGCGGTGGTACTGCGTCCTTCTTGATTCGGAGTCTTTGTGCTAAGCCGGAGCTGTAAGGGCCCATGTTCGAAAAACACGTCGTCCGTGAAATGCCGGGCACACACATACAAGCGTTTGGGAATGTTGTTTGATACATGACCATCAAAGATATAATCCAGCCACTTTTTACGGAGAGCCTCGGAAGTGGGGAGCAAAAATAAACTTTCGTGTTGGTGTGTGCAGCCAACAACACCACAACTTGTGTGTCTCGCCTTCGCCATGTTTGTTTGTCCAAGAGGTACTTTGCCAGGGTGGGGCTCACCTTTTCATGCAGGGTGGGGGCACAGTCAGGGGAGGAGTTAAATCCGCTTATTTCGTTCGTAAGCGGACCCAGCTCAAACTCGGGCCGTTTGAGCAGGCATTTTCACAAAATGTGGTGTAGCAAGGCAGGGAGGAAACAGACAGTTTTCAAATTCGAACCTCATAATGAGGCTACTGCAACACACACTACTATAAGAAAACTGTCACAAAGTGAGATTTGCATAATATGGGACCTTTAATGAGTACAACTGAGAGTCAAATCAGCAAATTTCTGTAATTGTAATTTTAGGAATTAACACATGATTTCCTAGTGACTAGGAGGGTTGATTGATTATTATTGATTATTACCCAGTTGTTTTTGGTTCAGTTTGTTTCTGTGTTTGTTTCTTAACACTTTAGCAGCAAAACTATTGGTTCAATTCATACCAAATTAGGTTTATAGATTGCCAGCATCCCAAAATAGGTGTTAATAGATGTTCAATTTTTTACGAATTTTTATTTATTTATTATTTTTTACCATTTACTTATAATGGGCAAAATTAGTCTATGCTGTCTATGTCTATTCTGACATCAGCACACACATTGATCAGCTAGATTGATGCCAAAATAAGCTACATTATATGCGAGGGGTGGGGTTTGTTGTGCCTGGCACCACTTGTTGGTTGATTGAGTTATTTTTAAAATGAGACAGTTCATATTAATGAACATTTGCATGTAAATATGAGCCATATTTTTTATTTATATCTCGAGTCCCATTAGCAGGACTAATCCCTATATCATATATTCCTATATTATTTATACTATTCCTCATTTTTACTCATAAAGACCCAGTGCTCTTGTGGCAGTTTCTGATTTTTTCCCCCCCTGTATTTAACTTTTGTAATTTATCACCTTTTATTCTAATATTATCCTCTGTACTTTGCATTTTTTTTCAGTGAAAATCAGGTATTTTCTTATATTTAATTTACCGATCATGTACATGTTCATTAAAGCTCAGATTAAAGTTGAGGGTTATTTTATCAAAAACAAAGAAAACTGACGAAAAAGTGACTTTTTCAGTAAAATATATCAATAAATGATAATAAAAACAAGTGTCTCCATCCACTGTCAATGATCAAACTTCATAGGTTTTACTGGTGAATCAATGTTGTAGAAGATAATGGTAACTACTGAGCCTCTGAACATCCAAATGAAACTGCATTTTACACCAAATATTTACATGTATTGATAGAATTAATGGATCAACAGGGATTAAACAATTTAAATCAGTAGATACTTTTGGTCGTCAGTGGATGTTTGGGTCTTTACGGGTTAAAACTGCGACTGATGTTTTTGTTCCGTCTGTGTAATACCCAACTGAACAAAAAATATATAAAAAAAAAAAAAGGAAATATATACAGTCTGAGTCATGATCAGTTCTAGCTTTTGGCTAAATCCCCCATTTATGATCGCTTTATTTATGAGCACAAGTGAGAGTCAGATCAGTGAATTCCCGCATTGTTAGCACATGAATTCCCAGTTGATAAATATATCATAATATTCCCATATTACTTATCTTACAAACTCATTTATAAAGCTGTGTTCTGTAGCCTTTCTCACTTAATGAGACCACCACAGATTTTCTATATTTGCTGAATTAAACATCTCATTGCATCATGGGTAATATCAGTAGGAGTGATTATTAGTATTTCAAAATCAAAAACTGATTGGAATAAAATTTGGTACCAGCGGGCCGAGCGAGCTGTATGTAAAGTGGGATGGACTCGGGTCTACTCTAGTACTGAGTCCAGACTAAACTTGAAGAAGCTTGCTTAGTTACAACGGTACAAACAAACGAACAAACTGCCAGTAGAGATTAGATTTACCTCAAAATCCCGGTTGAAAACATTTTTATTTTCAAGTACATATAATGAGCTCTACAACATACAGTCTGTCTTTTTTATTTTTTTTTTTAAATCACACTGTAAGTCATAATAATTAGAACTGGAAATTTAAGTCTGGATGAGTTAATACTCTTTGTTTATTCTTCTCTACTATTGATTTAGGCATCCTGTGTGTATACACTATCTATCTATCTATCTATACACACACACACACACACACACACACACCAGTATACAGGGTGGGGAAGCAAAATTTACAATATTTTGAGGCAGGGATTGAAAGACAGTGTATGACCAATTAGTTTATTGAAAGTCATGAGAATTTATTTGCCACAAGAAAATGTACATAATAGAAAATGTTTTTATTCTATGTGTCCTCCTTCTTTCTCAATAAACTGCCTTCACACACGCTTCTGAAACTTGTGCAAGTGTTCCTCAAATATTCAGGTGACAACTTCTCTCATTCTTCTTTAATAGTATCTTCCAGACTTTCTGGTAATAGTTTTTGCTCATAGTCATTCTCTTCTTTCCATATAAACAGTCTTTATGGACACTCCAACTATTTTTGAAATCTCCTTTGGTGTGACGAGTGCATTCAGCAAATCACACACTCTTTGACGTTTGCTTTCCTGATTACTCATATGGGTAAAAGTTTGTGAAAAGGTATGGATAATAGTGTTAGGTATGATTATGACATCAGTATATGTTTGGTTTCAAAACAATTGACGTAGTGCCTGCTGAGAAAAAACAACTAAATGTTCATTGTAAATTTTGCTTCCCCACCCTGTATACTTCTATATTTTTAAGATTTTACCTTGTTACACAGTAACATGTACAGTTACATACACACACAGTATATGCTTGTATATTTTTAAGATTTGACCTTGTTACACAGTATATCTGTAATTTACATATATTTTGGTTGTTTTTCAGTTGTTGTTTTTTTTAGATTTGTTATATATATATATATATATATATATATATATATATATATATATATAGGGTGGGGAAGCAAAATTTACAATGAACATTTAGTTGTTTTTTCTCAGCAGGCACTACGTCAATGTTTTGAAACCAAACATATATGATGTCATAATCATACTCTAACACTAGTATCCATACCTGTTTCAGAAGCTTTTGCCAATAGTAGTAATCAGGAAAGCAAACGTCAAAGAGTGTGTGATTTTGCTGAATGCACTCGTCACACCAAAGAGATTTCAAAAATTAGTTGGAGTGTCCATAAAGACTGATTTATAATGGAAAGAAGAGAATGACTTATGAGCAAAACCGATGACCAGAAAGTCTGGAAGATACTATTAAGAAGAATGGGAGAAGTTGTCACTCGAATATTTGAGGAAACACTTGCGCAAGTTTCAGGAAGCGTGTTGAAGGCAGTTATTGAGAAAGAAGGAGGACACATAGAATAAAAAGCATTTTCTATTATGTACATTTCTTGTAGCAAATAAATTCTCATGACTTTCAATAAACTAATTGGTCATACACTGTCTTTCAATCCCTGCCTCAAAATATTGTAAATTTTGCTTCCCCACTCTGTATATATATATATATATATATATATATATATATATATATATATATATATAGACACACACACACATTTGTTTTGTTCTAATGTAAAGGTTTTTAATTAACAGAAGCAAACAATGTCTACACATACAGTTACTAAAAGTAATGAAATGAGGTGTAAAGGTCAGTATAGCAGTAGTGGAAGGTGAGGTGGGAATGTAGTGATGTGTGTAATTGGAGTAAGAATAAGAAAAGAAGAACTTACTAGAACCTAGGAACCGCCAACATCAGAGTACAATTATTGGTGGTTAAAAACATGTACTATTTTAATTTAAAAAAAGGTCATTTTGAGTTTAATAGCAGCAAAATGTCTTAAATAAAATCTGTGTCGATTGTGCGTGCATAATAGGATTTTTCTCGTAGCGACACAATAAAAATAACTTATATGTACTTTCTAACAAAGGCATAAGAGATTATAATTGACAAGCTCGGAAGAAAAAAGCTCCTCACACATCCATGTCTGGTGGTCTTGGTGTTGACAGCTCTACATGGGAACCACATGCACACAAGAGCGTTAAACACATTAAAGTTGAAGCCAATGATTTTCTTCACTGCGTAGATGATGTGATGAGCGGCTCCCTCGGTCTCCACTCACGGATGTGTAGAGGGACGTTTATTATTGTAGAGTATGATCTGCTGAGCTTTTGTCAGACTGGTGCTGATGTAACTCCACTTCAGATCCTGAAGAAATTGAGCTCAAATTAGTGTCGACAGCACCGTAGGACCGCTGATGGAAAAGCTGGAAGAGGGGGGGGGCTACTCCTTAAGTCTAGCCTTATTTTGAAGTTTTTATAGCATTTAGCCCCAGGATGTTTTGGATGCACCAGACAGCCAGCTGTTCCACCTCATGTCTTTACACTGACTTGTCACCATCATGAATAAGGCAGTTGAACAGTTGTGCTGTCAGCAAACTTTAAGAGGTTTACAGCGAGGTCTTTGGAGGTGCAGCCACTGATGCAGAATCAGAGCAGCGCGAGAGGAAAAGTACACCCCTGTGGAGGACCACTGCTGAGGGTAAATGGGTCCAACATTTGCTTTTCAGGCTTCACTTGTTGTGTCTTACCAGTTTGGGATGTTGGTGTTCCACCAACAGAGAGGAGAGTTGGGTTTGTTGCAGGTCTGTGATGATGGCACTGGGTTACAAAAAAAACGTTTTTTTGCAAGTTGTCTAGGTTTTTTCAACTGAATTAGGACCATTTTGCACCACTAAATCCAAAAATGACATCTGTTTTTCTCAATCAGGTCAGGTTTTTTTGCTAATTTGATTTTGAAAAATGTGATCTTCTCACAAAATTGATTACATTTTTGTGACTTTATCAGTTTATTTTTTATATAGTTCTCACCCAAAATAGGTTTAAGAGAAAAAAAAAAAAAAAAAATAATTTTCACAAGCACACTTTATGAAACTTGTGACTTGATTCCTGTTAGGTACAAAGGTGTATTCACCGCAGATGTAGCAGAATATGTCAAGCTTATTTTTGCAAGATCTTCTAGTCGAAGCCATTTCATTCACCTGTAATATTAAGAAAAGAAACATTAATCATAAATTGGCAAAAGTCAAATCTTCAGAACTCGTTTATTGCAAGAAATATGAGAGAATTTTGTATCATATGATGTGAAAATGCAAAAATGTTAAAAAGCCACTATGTAGCATAGTTCAGAAAGTTGACCTGATTGAACAAAATTAATGTGATTTTTGGATTCAGCACACCAAAATTATCCTAAATCAGCTCCAAAAACTTAAACAATAAATTTGTGGTTGACCAGTGTTATCTTTGCTTCCTAATTTTTCTTAGCATTTTTTTTTTTTTTTTAAATTCATGACTACGATTTTCAATGTTTTACCACTAAATTTCCACAATAACGTTTCGTGCACTGACTCTAAATAATATTTTTCTACCACAACAAGAATATGAAAGAATTTAGTATCATATGATGTGAAAATGCCCATAAATGTAAGCAAAAATGTTAAAAAGCCAATATGTAGCATAGTTCAGAAAGTTGACCTGATTGAGCAAAATTAATGTATTATATTTTTTTTGATTCAGCACATCAAAATTCTCCTAAATCAGCTCAAAAACTTAAACAATAAATTTGTTGTTGACCAGTGTGGTGTTTACCATAAAGACCCAAATATCCACTGAGAGACCAAAAGCATCTACTAATCGAAAAAGTATAACCCTACTTATATCCTCAAATATTACTAACACATTTTATTCTTGGGTCAAAATGATTTACATAAAATTGTTGACCAAGGTTTTTGTGTCAAGCACTTTGTTTATTTATTGAATGCATAAATAACTCCTTGATAATGACATTGTTTCCCCCTCTCCCATATCATGTTAGTAACAAAAATAGAAATTATGATCCCCCTACTAATTTGAACAACAAGGTAGACATGCTGCTAAGAGTGTGTCCCATCAGACACACAGTCCTACAGTCATTATTCGAGCTCTACAGGGTGACACAAAAAAACGGGAACTTTTAACAATCCAATAAAACCAAGAGTGATGGAAGAAAAATATTTTATTCATAGTAATTGAAACCTTAAAACATGCCATTTAAGAAACAATGATGGAATTTTCATTTTTTTAAAATTTACTTCCTGTAGATGGCGTCCTCCTGTACGAATGCATTCTTGAGAATTTCATTCATGAGAATTTATTTGCCACAAGTAAATGGACATAATAGAAAAGTTTTTTATTCTATGTGTCCTCCTTCTTTCTCAATAACTGCCTTCACACGCTTCCTGAAACTTGCACAAGTGTTCCTCAAATATTCGGGGTGATAACTTCTCCCATTCTTCTTTAATAGTATCTTCCAGACTTTCTCGTAATAGTTTTGCTCATAGTCATTCTCTTCTTTCCATTATAAACAGTCCTTTATGGACACTCCAACTATTTTTGAAATCTCCTTTGGTGTGACGAGTACATCAGCAAATCACACACTCTTTGACGTTTGCTTTCCTGATTACTCATATGGGCAAAAGTTCTGAAAAGGTATGGATAATAGTGTTACATATGATTATGACATCAGTATATGTTTGGTTTCAAAACAATTGACGTAGTGCTGCTGAGAAAAAACAACTAAATGTCATTGTAAATTTTGCTTCCCACCCTGTATATATGTTTTTTGTTTTTTTTTTAACAAGCACAGATGTAAATAAAAAGGAAAGAAATCAGATTAACCTGTATACATGCCTGAAGACATGAAAGTATTCGGAGAAATCTAGGCGTGTGGATTTCTCATAATCAGATTAGATAACTCCTATCAGATTATCCTGTTTACATGATCCCTTGAATAATCTGATAACTCCAGAAACCAGATAATGATCGGAGTATTAGTGTGAATGTAAACGGGCTCAGTGATTCACCAGTAAAACTAGTGGAGTTTGATAAATAACAGTGGATGGAGACACTTGGTTTATGTTCAGTTAATGATAGATTCTTGGAAAAAAAAGTCACTTTTTTCTTCAGTTTTCTCTGTTTTTGATATAATAACCCTCAATTTTAATCTGAACTTTTATGAACATGTACATGATCAGTGAAATAAATACAGGAAAATGCAAAATACAGAGGATAATATTATAGTAAATTGGACTAAATCATTTAAGAAAGGTTAAATAGGGAGAAAAGTTCAATTGGGAACTGCTAAAAAAAGTAGCACTGGGTTTGTATGGGTTAGAAGCAAAACTGAACAGTATTCTGACACTAAGTTGTCAAACTGCAGGATAAAGTGTAAGCCTGTGCGATCAGTGTCCTGCACTTAGATTTTTTGCTTTGTATGCACACTGCAATAGAGCCAAAAAGTGTCAGTGATGGATATAGAACAGAAGCTCAGGTAAAGGGTTACAGGAGGTGAGGCAGATATCATTCACTTATGGATGTAGTGCAGTGGTTCTCAAACTTTTTACAGTGGAGTACCCCCTGAAATATCCTTTTTTTTTTTTTTTAGCCAACTACCTCTAACTCTCACTTTAGCATTTTTCATTGAGAAAAAAAAAAAAAAGGCAAAATTTGAAGATTTCTTTTTTGTCAGACAGAAGG
This sequence comes from Sphaeramia orbicularis, assembly GCF_902148855.1. Classification (NCBI taxonomy): domain Eukaryota; kingdom Metazoa; phylum Chordata; class Actinopteri; order Kurtiformes; family Apogonidae; genus Sphaeramia; species Sphaeramia orbicularis. The sequence continues at coordinate 22,267,836 of NC_043958.1, read as the reverse complement.
AAAACATGTTTGTTTGTTGTTGTTTTTTTTAACCATGATATGTTTCAGCTACAAAAAAAGAAAAATACATCTTCGGAAGTTCTAGTGGACAGTATGAACCTAATTTTCAAAAACTGAGTAAACAATATATATTTAACTGTAATATCTAAAAAAAAACATAACACATTTTTTAAGGTAAATTTTGTGTGCAAAATATAAACTGAAAAGTGCCCTCTTTCACTGATAAGAAAAATAAATAAATAAATCGGTCATTAATTAACAAATTAACCTTTCATCAACAAAAATAATCACTTAGCTACTCAAATAAACTCATTTCGAATAATATAAAATAGAAATGTTCTTAAAATGTTACCAAAGCTTCAAGAAGACGACTGACGATAAAACTATTATATGAATGTATTTATTGTGTTTTATATTTCAGCATTAATTCTCATTATTTATGTTGTATGACTTATTTAATGTATTTTTAACAAAATTTCAAGTACCCCATGGGCTTCTTCCAAGTACCCCTGGGGGTACATGTACCCTACGTTGGGTCCCCCTGATGTAGTGGATGGTCAGCAACTTATCACAACTGCAAAAAGAACCAAAAAAAAAAAAAAAAAAAGAAAAAGAAAAAACATATATAATGCATCATAAAGGTTTATTAGGTAATAATATTCACTACAGATTATACACACTGAGGAATGATGGGGTTATGCAACATCCAGATGTTTTCTGCTGGTTGGATAATTTTGAAAGTAGTGGAAAAAATGATTATTCTCACCATTATTTCAGCCACTGATTACAGAGAAGGAAGAGCACTGGCTGAATATAGTAAAGTACAGTTATTAAATTATTAGTATAACACACTATTATACAATATATTGGGCAAATACTGCGCTTTTGACTGTAAGAAAGGAAGGGGTTTGCAGATCTTTTTTTTCTCATGATGATGATTTCAGTGACTGGTTCAGTTATATCACCTGCCCTTGGAGCATTTATCTGCCATTATCAGCGTTGCATTTATCCTTGCGAAGGTGTAATGACAGTGCTTTTGCATTTAATATCTTTTCCCTAAGTTTATTTCAATATATTTCATGTTGTTGTACTAAATACTGACTTTTGCCTCTTATAACTAATTCTGAATTATGCATATTCCTGCATTTTTTTTTATTTGTTAATTAATAAATAGATAGGGAAGCAAATACTGTATACTAAAGTTATTTACAACTCTGCAAAAACAACCAAGTTAGAAGCAGCTTAACATTTTTTGCACAGCACTGCAAGCATGTGCATGTGCATTATGGGGTACTAAATAAATAAAATACATTAAAATTAAATGAAGTAACCCATTAACACATACCCTGATACAGTATTTATAGCTGTTTTAGTAAATGTCAGCACTAACAATGTCCAGTTATTCAGTCGTTTGTGTATCATGTTGTTGTTATATGTAAAATGACCACAATGGGCTTAAAACCTAAAAGGATTTCAGAACTAACTGCTTCAGCTCCAGGTGGTTGCAGATGTTCTCTGAACTGTGCTGCAGTTGTGTGACCAGTGGTGTATGCCTGGGTCCACTCAGATGCTGTGCCAAAGCCATTGCACCAAACAGAACATGGGAGATTTTATACTGTTAAAAGAAGCATATGAAGAATTGAAACATTTCAGTCTGAGTGTCAGGAAATCCCACTTTTACATCAGTAAGTTACAGACAAAAGCTGAGCTGCTAACATGTTGTGAAGTTGGTCTATGTTGTCGTCTGTCATCTTTATCTGCCAGTTTTTTTCATGTTATCATGTTGAACGAGTGAAGCTGTAACACATCTCACATCCAGACTGGGGTCCTTATTTATCAGATTACAATTACACAAACATACATACATATATACAGTAGTAGTAGTAGTAGTAGTAGTAGTAGTAGTAGTAGTAGTAGTACTGGTAATAGTAGAAACCTAGTTTTATAGTAGTAATACTGGTGGTAGTAGTAGTAGCAACAGTATGAGCAGTAGTTGTAATATAGTAGTAGTAACAGTAGTAGTAATAGTATTTGCAGTAGTTATGATAGTAGTAGTAGTAGTAGTAGTATTAATAGTAGTAGTGGTAGTAGTTGAGATGGTAGTAGAATTAGTATTAGCAGTAATTGAAATAATAATAGTAGTAATAGTATTAGCAGTAGTTGTAATACTAATAGTATTAGTAATAGTATCAGCAGTAGTTGTGATATTATTATTAGTAGTAGTAGCGGTAGTAGTAGTAGTAGTAGTAGTAGTAGTAGGACTAATAGTATTATTATTAATATCATTATTATTATTAATATTATTATTATTATTATTATTATTATTATTATTGGTAATAGTAGAAATCTAGTATTATAGTCGTAATAGTGGTAGTAGTAGTGTTACCACTACTATAGTAGTAGTAGTAGTCGTAATAGTAGTAGCTGTAGCTCAGATAGTAGTAATAATATTATTAGCAGTAATTGAAATAATAATAGTAGTAATAGTATTAGCAGTAGTTGTAATACTAATAGTATTAGTAATAGTATCAGCAGTAGTTGTGATATTATTATTATTAGTAGTAGCGGGTAGTAGTAGTAGTAGTAGTAGTAGGACTAATAGTATTATTATTAATATCATTATTATTATTATTATTATTATTATTATTATTATTATTGGTAATAGTAGAATCTAGTATTATAGTCGTAATAGTGGTAGTAGTAGTGTTACCACTACTATAGTAGTAGTAGTAGTCGTAATAGTAGTAGCTGTAGCTCAGATAGTAGTAATAATATTATTAGCAGTAATTGAAATAATAATAGTAGTAACAGTTTTAGCAGTAGTTGTAATACTAGTAGTAGTAGTAATAGTATTAGCAGTAGTTGTGATATTAGTAGTAGTAGTAATAGTATCAGCAGTAGTAGTAATAGTAGTCTGTAGTAATAGTAGTCTCTAATAAAGTAGTCTGAATCTGAATATAGTATTAGCAGTAGTAGTACTAGTAGTAAAAGTATTAGCAGTAGTTGTAATACTAATAGTATTAGCAGTAGTAGTAATAGTAGTCTGTAGTAATAGTAGTCTCTAATAAAGTAGTCTGAATCTGAATATAGTATTAGCAGTAGTAGTACTAGTAGTAAAAGTATTAGCAGTAGTTGTAATACTAATAGTATTAGCAGTAGTAGTAATAGTAGTCTGTAGTAATAGTAGTCTCTAATAAAGTAGTCTGAATCTGAATATAGTATTAGCAGTAGTAGTACTAGTAGTAAAAGTATTAGCAGTAGTTGTAATACTAATAGTATTAGCAGTAGTAGTAATAGTAGTCTGTAGTAATAGTAGTCTCTAATAAAGTAGTCTGAATCTGAATATAGTATTAGCAGTAGTAGTACTAGTAGCAGTAATAGTATTAGCAGTAGTAGTAATAGCAGTCTGTAGTAATAGTCTCTAATAAAGTAGTCTGAATCTGAATATAGTAGTAGTAGTAGTAGTAATAGTAGTAGTATTAGCGGTAATAATATTAGCAGTATTATTATTATTATTATTAGTAGTAGTAGTAGTAGTAGTAGTAGTAGTAGGACTAATAGTATTATTATTAGCTGTAGTAGTAGAAACCTAGTATTGCAGTAGCAATAGTGGTAGTCATAGTAGTAGTAGTAGTAGTAGTAGTAGTAGTAGTAGTAGTAGTAGCGTTACCACTACTATAGTAGTAGTAGTAGTAATAGTATTAGCAGTAATTGAAATAATAATTGTAGTAATAGTTTTAGCAGTAGTTGTATTACTAATAGTAGTAGTAATAGTATTAGCAGTAGTTGTGATATTAGTAGTAGTAGTTATTTATTAGCAGTAGTAGTAATAGTAGTCTTTAGTAATAGTAGTCTCTAATAAAGTAGTCTGAATCTGAATATAGTAGTAGTAGTAATAGTAGTAGAATTAGGAGTAGTAGTACTAGTAGTAGTAGTAATAGTATTAGCAGTAGTAGTAGTAGTAATAGTATTAGCAGTAGTAGTAGTAGTAGTAGTAATAGTATTAGCAGTAGTAGTAGTAGTAGTAGCAGTAGTATTAGCAGTAGTTGTGATGGTAGTAACTGTAGTAATAGTATTAGCAGTAGTTGTAATAGTTGTAGCAATAGTAGTCTATAGTAATAGTAGTCTCTAATAAAGTAGTCTGAATCTGAATATAGTAGTAATAGTAGTAATAGTAGTATTAGCAGTAGTACCAGTAGTAGTAGTAGTAATTCTTTCAACTTATTGAAAGTTTTCTTGGATTAACTGGAGAATGCACAGTCACACCATTGAAAACAGGGCTATTTTGTGATATGATGCAGTACTACAGACTACCTTCTAGATCTGAAACAGTCCAAAAAAGGCCAGACTTAAACATTTACAGCAGTAAAATACACGATCCACATGAATGCAGCTGTAATATGTATTTGATATGTAAGGGACCACTGACTGTCGATACTCGCAGTGGAGGATTTTCACAGTAAACTACAGCAGTTCAGTGAAAAATCTGCTGTGCTCCTTCCACCTCAGGTGGAGAGTAGGGTTTTGGGTGTAGCTGGAGTGTAATTTAGCATGGTGAGCTCAAACACTGAGAAAGCGGCTACTGATCACTGCCTTGAGGACTGCACATTGATCTTTTTAATGCCCATGGAAATCCATTGTTTGCTATAGGGAATTGTATTTGTCACAATTATAGAGTTCAACCTGGCATGAAGTGCAATCTCTACCAAGTAAAAGCCCTTCATTGCACTCGCTGTATATTCATAATGGTCATCCTGGTATAGCGGTGTTTTTCAACCTTGGGTTCGGGACCCCACGTGCGGTCGCCTGGAATTCAAATGGGGTCACTTGAAATTTCTTGTAATTGATAAAAATAAAAACTTGTGAATAAAAAATATATGGTCAAAGACATGACAAACTCGACTGACCAAGGAAAATAAAATTCTCAGTAATCTCAACCTGGATTTTCTACCTCTGTCCATAATAATAAACATTATATAGCCTAAATGTCGTCTAAAATTAACATTAATTTGCAGCATAGTATAGCAAACTATTACATGACCAAAAATAAATTGATTTTAGCAACAAAAAAAAAAAAAAAGTCTCCGTTTTGAATGTCAGGGGTCGCCAGAAATTTGTGATGTTAAAATGGGGTCACAAGCCAAAAAAGCTTGGGAACTACTATTGCATGAGCAAAAACAAATTAATTTTAGCAAAAAAAAAAAAAAAAAAAAAAGTCTCCGTTTTGAATGTCTGGCATCGCCACAAATTTGCGATCTTAAAATGGGGTCACGAGCCAAAAAAAGCTTGGGAACTACTATTGCATGACCAAAAACAAATTAATTTTAGCCAAAAAAAAAAAAAAAAAAAAGTCTTCGTTTTGAATGTCTGGCATCGCCACAAATTTGCGATCTTAAAATGGGGTCACGAGCCAAAAAAAGCTTGGGAACTACTATTGCATGACCAAAAACAAATTAATTTTAGCCAAAAAAAAAAAAAAAAGTCTCCGTTTTGAATGTCAGGGGTCGCCACAAATTTGCGATGTTAAAATGGGTGTCAACCCTACATCCCTACTTCTGCTGGGGGGTGGGGGGGTGGGTGTTAATATCAAATACCACATTAGCCCTGATTTTCTGATGCAACAAGATGTTCTAAGCACTCCTACGTAATTTTTTGGGAATTTTCGTTCAAACCCCTCCCCACCCTGAAAGTTACTTTTTTAACTCTGAAAATCCATGTTTTTCACAGCTTTCACAGCTTTTCCATTCTTTTGTCCAGTGCAATGTATAAATATGTTCCTGAATAAGTGCCAAATTGTATCATAAGAGTCTAATGTCAAGGTCATGTTGTAGGTTAAAGGTCACCAAAATGCCTTTTTTTTTTTTTTTTTTTTCAAAAATTCATACATTCCGACATTTTATCAAATATGTCCCAAGTTATCTTCCCTCTAGTTTCCTGGTGGGATTCCCCAAGGGATCTTTGGCCCTTTCAAAGTCACATTAGATAGATTTCATTGCAACACGTACATTCCATTTGAATTTGCCGCCATTAGTGTAGCGGGAAACACTAGCACACATTTTGGCGTGAATCACTAACACTTCAGTCATTCATTCATTTTCTGAACCTGCTTTATCCTCACTAGGGTCACGGGGGTCACTTGGAGCCTATCCTAGCTACTTATGGGCGAAGGTGGGGTTCATCCTGGACAAGTTGCCAGTTCATCGCAGGGCTGAACATATAGAGACAAACAATCAATTTGGATTGCAATTTAGACTAACCAATTAACCTATCGGTGCATGTGTTTGGATGGTGGGAGGAGCCAGAGTACCTGGAGAGAACCCACACAGACAACATGAAAACTATACACAGAAAGGCCCCACCAAAAGTGAAGAGGGTTTGAAAGTTGCCAAAAACCCCATGTTTTCGGGGTTGAAAAAGCAATTTTCGGAGTAGGTGGGGTTTTGGGTTTGATTTGAAATTTTTTTCACATTTTTATATTCCCAAGACATGGGAGCATTAGAAAATCTGGGCTAACGTTGAATCTGAAAATTTTCTTGAAATAACCCCCCCCCAGTTCGGCTCAATGAATTTCATCCTCGGGGGGGGGGGGGGGGACACAACCAACCAATGTAAATAACAGGCAGGTTGTGGCAGTTTTCTTACACCTATATCCTACATTACTAGCACTAACGTTCACCTGAACCGAACTATTGGCAGTCTCAATTTGCAAACGTCCCCATGCACTGGGGTGCCGTAAGGGTTGGGGGGGGGGGGGGCAAATTCATAGGGCCCAGCATTTGTTTCGGGCCCATAGAGCGGTGGAGGGGGTCCTGTGGATAAAGATTAGAAGTTGTGAAAATTTCATGTAAGATCTGCTGTATAATAGAACTTTCACTTTCGTTTCATGCCAGCGTTAGTTACAACCACCACCCACCCACCCCCGCTCCAACAACAACAACAAAAAAAATCAATCAAATCGCACCCCGGATATAGGCCTATGTCAATAAGTCCCACGACAAACCTTATTGCAGAGGAGTGGGTCTCAGAGGGTTTCGGTCTCAGCATTCCCCTCTCAGCTTTCTAGTTCCAAACACCCCCAGACGGTGTCCTATCACCCCCCCCCCCCCCTTGACAAACACTGGCTTAGTAGGTAGTGCAACACACTATCACAGAAAAAAATGGGGTTTGCATCTTTTCTGCAAATTCTCGAACGGGGGTAGGTAAATCCACCTGAAAAAAGTTAAATGCAGGGTAGGAGATCCTGGAAAAATGGTTCGAGCAAGCTACATTTTAAAAATACACAATTCAAAAGTCCTAACCCTTTACTTCAGACTTCCACCCGGAGCGACACCTCCATTGTACTGATTGTACTTGCAAAGGGGGGAGGGACAAATGGCAGTTGAATTTGATAGACATATCACCATTCAATCATTTCCATGGGCCGGTTAAAATGATTGGATGGCGTTTTTTTTAGTCCTGTTCGTTCCACAGGTGTCTAAATTTTTTTTTTTTTTTTTTTTTGTGTTATAGTATTTAATTAATCGGTTGCAATCGGGGTGTGAAGGAGATTTTAAGCAATATAGTTAAAAATGCTCAAGGAAAACATCTCCTACCCTACCTTTAAGGATGTTACGGCAATGCAAACAATGTGAGTAAATGAAAAATGCTCCTACGGCCAAAGCAGTGGGGAGGCATCTGTTCTTGAGGCTTCCTTTCACATGTACCTCCCTGAATTATACCATCAAGATAGAATAAAAATGGCAACCCCCTTCCCTTCTTTTCACCACTTTGTTTCCCTCAGCTCGCTCACATGGAAAGCTCCCCATAGAGTCCGATGCAGGAGCTGAAGCTAAAGCCACATCTGAGTGAACATTACGATCCCGCTATGTCTTAGTCAATGCAGAGAGCTCATCCATCTTGTTAGTTGGAGTGTCTGCGTTTCCTATGACAATAGATGGAAGTAAGGTTTTTTTTTTTTTCTTATCTAGGAGTGGATACTCTTTATCTTTCATCCTCCACCTCATCCTTTTCGGAGGCCCAGCTGTGATTCTTTGGGCTGCAGGTGGCTGATGGCCTCGAGGTTGAACTCTGGGTCACTTCTCAGGTGGATTTCAGTAACAATCGATTACTTCTGTATCCTGACATTTTAAAGGAATGACTAGAATTAGAAGCTCTTAGAACTAAAGTCAATGCTGAAACCAAAATAAGGCACAACTTAAGACAGTTGTGGTCACTTTTAACCCTGTAAAACCTGATCAATCGAAACCTAGCCACAAAATTAAATGTTTTTGGAAGTGAGATGTTTATTAGATCTTTTAACAATATCCAAACCAAACATTTTACCATATCATTTTGTTGATGATATATATATATATATATATATATATATAGATATATATATATTTTTATTTTTTTTTTACATCACATTAAGCACCTTATATACCTGCAGTATCAAATTTGATGCACACAATTTAACTGTACTATAAAGAATCAATTACCAAGATCAATGAATGTTCTTCTTAATGTAACTTTCTAAAAATGACCAAAGACTTTCCTGGATGCGTGGATAATTTAACCAATGAAACCCCTTAGAAATTTTTGTAGCAGTGGTGCTGTGTCGGTAACCTAGCAACACTACGGGGGGTCTGGGGGCATGGTCCTCTTGAGGAAAATTTAGCAAATAGCCCTTTAAATTGTGACTACTGGTGAGTTTTGTGGAAAGAAACTGACAAATTGCAACTTCACCACCAAAAAAAAGGAGATATCATATTGCTTCTGTTTTGTCCCTCGGCACTTACTGTAGATGTAGTAGGACTGATGCATGATGGGATGATGGAATAGGTTGTAGGTGAAAAAATGTATGTCTGCAAGCGAATGTACAAGCGGCAATAAAGATGACAGAACTCTCAAAAGATGTTTTTTACTGTATTTAATGCAACACAAAACATTAGAACTTGGTTTCTCGGCCATTTTCCACACTCACTTTTTCTTGGTTTTGTTTATTTTTCCGCTTCTGACCCGGACCAACCTGCTGGCGTCCACTCATGCCATCACATGGTGTCTGTCGAGAACCAAATTTTTAGTTCCCGAACACTCTGACTTTCGGGTGTGAATACGCCTGTCGGTCTGAAAATGCCACTACAGTATGCACCTGGTTCTACAATGTTTCTTTTCCATTTTATATAGATTCCTGATCGTTTGCTTCAGTAGCGTAGGTAGAGAGGTTAGCGAGGGAGGAGGTTGCGTTATGATGCCTAAAGCAATAGCCAAGTTGGTTAACTAGCGGCTAACAACTTGGAATAAATTTAACACCTCATGTTACTTCAAAGTCAGTGGTTTTTGTTCATTGGCGCCGACAAATCAGTATATCTATATGCATGTATATATGGGAAACTCCAATTTTACAATGGCAGCCATATTGATAAAGGCATAAAAAGCCCTTGACTCCTTTTGTATCGGGATGATAATCCACCAGGGGACAGAAAACACATATTGGGCCACATACAACAGGTTTTGTTGTTAAGATATAGGTCTCAGAACATGTTGTAGCACATATGATACAAATGGTTTTATAGGGTTAATTATTTTGGCACAATCTGAAATGAAACCTTAAATGCTTAAGATTCTTACAATAATTCTAAACTCAATGTAGAGTGACTGATCTAGAAAGTCTCCTTGCAAGATGTGAAGGAGAAAAACACAGTAGGGAGGGTATTTAGGGAAAAGGGGGAGTTATGATGGAAAATAATTGTGAAAAAAGCTTGGAAATTTTAGGGATTTGGAGGCCATAGGTTGCTGTACAATCAGAAACCTGAACTGAAAAGCTCAAGGGGACTTAAAAACTCCAGAAGATCAGAGATCTGACATACATATCTGTATCCATGTTGAGTGGAAATTCTCCTTTGAGTGATGTTTTAAGAGTACAAATCTGACGTAAAGTTTTGCGGTTGAGACGAAGGCCACATATGACAATCCGCTGGCAGGGATCGCACCGACATTCTCAGTTGTCAAGGCAGGATTCACCATGTTGTTGTCACTGGTGATAAGCTTAAAGCTGAGGGCAGGCATCCAACTTGATATGTCAACTAGTCAAGCAAGAGATGCAGACCAGCATGCAAGGAAAGAGAGGCTGATGGAACACCAGATAGCAGTCTGCACTGTAAGGACAAGAACAATTCAGGAAAAGGAGGCTTGAGGAGAAACCTGGGAGTTGTCAAAAAAGTATTCAACAACACGCTAGGATGGAAAAAGGGTTTTGAAGACTAAAAGGACATACTTGTTTTGGCCACTTTGGGTTAATTTTAAAAATAGGCATGTGTGTAAAATGCATAATTATGTCTAGAAAATCATTTTGGACCATGACTCAGTTGCCAAAGCAAAACAGCAATATCAAGCATCTCCAAAATGGATGCCTTTTAGCCCGATACTGTTTGTAATACTAAGAAATAAGACCATGTATGGTAAACATTTGACCCAAGGACCAAAGGTTCCAATCCGGCCCATGGGATGAATTTGCAAAGTGCAAAAATTCCACAGTCAAGCCTGTCAAACTCATTTTAGTTCAGGTTCCACATACAGACCAATATGATCTATAGTAAAATAATAACATAATAACCTACGAAAAATAATGACTCCAGATTTTCTTCTCAGTTTGATGTGAAAATATTACATTATGCCTATAAATAATGACAACTTCTAATTTTTTGTCTTTGTTTTAGTACAAAAAATAACATTAAATTATAAAATATTTACATATACAAACTATCCTGTAACAATAAAATGTGAATAACCTGAACAAATATGAACAACCTGAAATGTCTAAAGCAAATTAATTAAGCACAATTTCAACAATTTTCTGCCTGTTTTTAAGTGTTTAGTTTCTTTGTAGATGCGATCCATAATACACATGTAGAAATGATAAGTTAAAATTGCAATTATTTTTCTCAAGAAATGTCGGTTTTTTCAGGTTATTCAATTTTTTTTTGTTTAGATACTTTATAAAAGTAAGTATTTTATAATTTAGTAAACTTTTTTGCACTAACACAAATTTGGAATTGTCATTATTTATAGGTTATTATGTTATTATTTTACTGGTCTGGCCCACTGGAGATCAAATCAGGCTGAATGTGGCCCCTGAAAGAAAATGAATTTGAGACCCCTGATGTATGGTAATAAAAAGTAGATGTTACATTTATTAAGCAACATAATAATAAGCATTTGTAAATCAGACATGTTTAAGTGATCAGTTGGGATGTTCCATTCACTTCTGCTGGTAATAGATCATTTTTAAACCTTCTGACTTTGCCTTCAAATTAAACATCTTGCCCTCCTTGTAGATTCTAAAGCTTGATATATTTGATGTATAAATATAGTGTTTGTCATATTTCAAGCAATAGAATATACAAGAATGTTATTTTAGATTTAGATTTTAAAGTCAAACCTAATGATTTTGCTGTATTTTCCAATGTGATATTCAAATGAGTTCAGGTCAAAGGTCATGTTTGGTCATTATATGGAGCTGCATATGTATTAAAGCTATACCTACCGATGTGGCATTTCTCACAGCACTTAGTAAAAGTTTGAACATGAACAACCCGCCTCCCTCCAAAGCCCCACCCACTTCCCCTTGCCTGAGCTCTGATGCTCGCCTCCTCTCACCTGATGCGCGCGGAGGAAGCGGAGGGGCAGGGTCCGGTCCACTTCGGTGTGTCCGCAGACCCCTCCCTCAGTAATCAGATACATCATCCACCTGCCGCGGCCCCTGTTCCATCAGTAGACCCTGTATTTAAGGGTCTGGTCTGTGCAGAGCTGGGTCAGTGTCTTCACTGCACCACGGAGATGAGATGCCCAGGCGACGGGCGCGCGCACTGTGAACGCGTGGCCTCCGCGAATTTTCCGTGGACATTTGAGGTTTCATAGTCCATACATTATCATCCTACATAATCCTACACTGTGTGACACTATGTACATGTACCTGTATGAGTGCCACCGTCATAAAAGCTGAGCTTTATGCAGACCTGTTCAGTCCAGTACATCCGACTTCCGGACTTTTATCTCCATCCTTCATTCATGTTTGTTCTCCTTAGTTGTTTCTGTTAATAAATCAGTTTATTCCCTTCCACATTTGCATTTGAGTCCTATCCATACACATCCTAGAAGACTGTGGTCAGTGACAGGAGAAGCAGCGCAAGTGATGCGTCAGATTCAGAGGTACCCGTATACGATGTGGAGACGGCGATAATGGATCGGATGCTGGACGGCCGAATGGATGATTGACAGGAGGCTCAGCCAGGTTCGGCCAATTATTTATTCGGACCGATAAAATGATTGGTCAGACTTTTATCAGAAATATACGAGAATTAAACATTTTTGAGTTCAATACCTGGTGGATTTCTTTTACATTTTAGTTTAACACACTCTTATTAGGAGCATTTTAAGATGACAAAAGAAAAGTGTAAAAATGCCACATCATACGGTATAGCTTTAAAAGCACTATTGAAGTATTATATGCATGAATGATATAGAAGGTGATAAAATTGCATAAGAGCTTTGATGTGATTTTTAGGAAATATTGCAGGTGTAAGGTGATATCAAATAGGGTTGAGTTCAGCATCTGGAGGTTTAGATAGTTGGAGAGGATCAATATATGGCATCATAAGGTGGATCCTTCTTGGTATGAAAAATTCAACTGTTTCTGAGTAAATGTATGAAAGTGGGCCAGGTAGGTACAGAAAGGAGAAAAAACAGGAATATTTGTAAAGCATCTTTGAGCGTCCAAAAAAAAACTCTATATAAGTGTGACGTGTGTATAAAGTGTTACTATTATTATTGCTATTATTATTATTCTTTAACTCTTTTAAAACCTGATGTGTCATCACTGACACACCCTGTGCATATGCAGTTTGGATGGCTGTAACTCTTTCATTGTTTATGCAACTGGAAAAATTTGAACAATTTATGAATCCAGAGGACATTGAGCTTCATAGGTTTTTACCCCTCTGCCAGGGGAAGTGTAATTGTTTTGTTGTCTGTCTGTCTGCCTGTCCATAATCGCATTATCTAAAGAATGCATTGACATATCTGGATGCGTCTTGGCATGGAGCAGAAGCCTATTGAAAATCAGTGACCTTGAACTACTTTTCAAAGTCAAATGGCCTTGTGTAGTTATAATATCCGAGTACTTTCACATTTAAATATGTATGTAAGTTTTACACAAAGACATTCATTCATTCATTTTCTGAACCCTCACTAGGGTGACGGGGGTCGCTGGAAGCCTATCCCAGCTACTTGTGGACGAAAGCGGGGTACACCCTGGATATGTCGCCAGTTCATATAGAGACAAACAATCACTCTCGCCACTGACAATTTAGATTAACCGATTAACCTATCAGTGCATGTCTTTGGATGGTGGGAGGAAGAGATGCAAACTCTACGCTAGGGCTGAAAGATATATCGTTATCGTATCAATATCTAGATATAAACATTCAAGATATTAATATTGAAAAAGCAACTATATAAACGATATAGATTTCCCCCGCGCTCTGCCCTGCATGTACAGCTCTGGAAGTCACAACAAATTTCATTTATTCGTACTTTATGTTAATGTTGATGACTGGCAGTGAGTTCTTATCAATAAAAACTGCACTTTCCACATTCTTTTGTATTATGATGTTTGTATTTTTCTGAAAAATGCTTGGTTTTCCACCAAACCCATAGTCATATCATATCGATATCTGGAATGAATATCGAGATATGAAATTTTGTCCATATCATTCAGCCCTACTCTACACACAAAGGTTCCACCCAAATCGACTTGTGTTGGAACTGAACCCGGACCTTCTTGCTGTGAGGTACGAGTGCTATCCACTGCACACCACGTGTACACAAAGGCAATGTAATCTAAATTATAGGGCAGTAACTTTCAACAGAATCTTACAGTATATTTGGCCGAGGGGGATTAACCCTTTCATGCGTAGTGGTCACTACAGTGGACAGCTATTCTACAGCTGTTCTCTTGTATATTCATGGATTTTGTTTTTCTTTCGTTGTTTTTTTTTTTTTTTTACACATATCTTTATTAAAGTTTTAAGACACTACATGTCTTTTCTGACATGAATTGGTAACCATTGTGTAGATCTCTCCTGAGGATAAACCCCCAGAATCACAAGCCTTCCCCACAGTTTTCACACAATTTATCAGTAAATTCATGTTTCTGTGTGGCAAAAATTAAACGTGTGGTGTCCAGCTGAGTGGATATTTTTGCAACTTCATGAAAAATAGGTTCATAAGAACTTTTTTGTCCATTACTTTTTTATGTATTTAAAAAAAAAAAAAATAATGAATTTTATTTTATTTTTCTTATTTATTTTTCAGAGAAAATTTTCTATCACATTGTTTTTTCATGCCTAAAGAGGAATAAAAACACTCAGGAAAAAAATTTTGATTAAGGTTCTCATAATTCGTGCATGAAAGGATTAAAAGTCCACAGCACGTTATGTTATTGGGTCATTATGGTCATTTCACTCACGCCTATAATAGAAGTTGGAGAAGAAGTAGGTTTTAGCAGAATTATAAACATGCAGTAAATTATAAATGACTGCTAGATTTTGAAAGTTTTAAGTGTTCTGGAAAAATGGGCAAACGGACTTACTCACAGCATATTTTCTAACCTTTTACTTAGTCAAAATGAGGAAAAAAAAATCCAGGCGGATCATTTTAGGCTTACATTGTGCTCTAAGAACAGGTCACCTGGAAGCCACAGTCTTTGAAGTGTCTTCATTTCACTGACAGATGAGGTACCTGATATGTTGGTCTAAAGCAGCACAGTCAGACTTTATATAAAGGCTGACAGACAGCTACCCAACTGAACTCAGACAACATATAAATGCACGGACAAGGAGTCGATCTAGCATAAGTGGAACTAACTTTATACCTCACTTTTGCACATCAGAAGTAAAAATGGCATTTCCATCGCAGGCACTCATATCACAACAACACATCAAAACACCAGGAAATGTAAAACGAACCAATTTTAGTGACCGTTTCTATCACAAGAGAAAAATAAAGTACAATGACTGTGTTGTGGTTTAATTTTTATTTTATTTATTTATTTTTTTTTATTGAATAATTAACAATTGAACAGTATATATACATAATTGTACACATTAACCCATAAAGACCCAGTGTTACTTTTGTGTCAGTTCCCAAATTAATTTTTCTCTCTATTTCACCTTTCTTAAGTGGTTTATCACCATTTATTATTACATCATCCTCTGTATTTTGCATTTTTCACTGTAAATCATGTATTTTCTTATATTAAATTTCCTATATTATTGTAGATGTTCATGAAAACTCATTGTAAGTTCAGAGTTATTCTATCCAAAACAGAGAAAACTGAAGAAAAACGACTTTTCAGTAAAATCTATCATTAACTGAACATAAACCAAGTGTTTCCATCCACTGTCATTGATCCCAACTCCATCGGTTTTACTGGTGAATCAATGTACTAGAAGATGACAGTGTTTCCACGGTAACTACGGAGCCTCTGAATGTCCAAATGGGTCATATCTGATGACCATGAAAAGATGACAAACTGTATTTTACACCAATTATTCATATGTATTGATAGGATTAGTGGACCAACAGGTATTAAACATTTAGATCAGTAGATGGTTTTGGTTGCTGGTGGATGTTCAGGTCTTTATGGGTTAAGTAGGATAAAAAAAAAAAAAATAAATAAATAAAATTTCACTATATTTACATTTTGAATACATAGAGTCAAATGTAAGTAAAAATGAATAAAATAAAATAAAACAAAAAGCTGGAGGTATAAAATAGAAATTATTTTTATACACTTGACAGTTTTTTGGTTTTATTTGCTTTAGAGTTTATAATGTTCTTTAAATTGTCTAAATAATTGGAAAAAAATGGCTTTAAAAACAATAATGTAATTTAGTGCAATGAATGTGAAATTTGGAAAAAAAAAAAAAAAAAAAAAAAGAAAAGGTTGATAATATATATTTTTCTGGATTTATTTTATCAATTGTGAACGGCCGAATAAACAAAAAAAAATATGTTGAAATTTCAATTTACATGAAAAGTCAATTTTTGTGTTTATGAAATGATTTAAATCAATCCAAAATACATGTGAGTCGGTGCAATCCCAAAATAAATGACGTATCGTTTCGTTTTTGTTGCTACAAAAAGAACAAAGAGTATCTTACATTACAGAATTAATGTGTTATTTAGTTCACGAATAAAACATATAATGTCAAAAAGAATCACAGTGTGATCTACACAGCATGGGAAGTAATTTCCTTCCTTTGAGGGTTTAGTTTTATGTGAGGACTTAGGACTACACCTGATAAAGTGGGTACTTTAAAAGCAGTGTTAGACTGATTCATAATAAGCATTATATACTACAAGTGGCATGCTGACTCAGTGCTTAGTCCGATCCAAACTCAGCAAGGAGCCATCAAAGCCACACAATACAAACCTCTATTACATTCCTCCTAATTACCTTTGGCTGCAGACTGCAAACTGATTACACCGACGCTGTGTTTAAAACTGTGGAAAGGAGAAGGGCACAAAAGGAGAAAGCACCTTGTTCCTCACACACACAAAAAAAAATAAGGCCAACAGCTAATGATTAGTTCTGCAGGTTGTTTTCTGTGGATGGATGGTCACATGGAACTCAGAAAGTGCACATAAAAGACATTCAGATTTCTGACTTTCACCAACATTTATAGCTTTTCTAAGCCATGTTGGGTGTGGCTTTAGGGATGAACGTGTCAATCATCTGTCCATCACTTGATCAAGAGTGATCTGTGCTGTGAAGTATGTAACGTGGAACAAAATGACATGTTTCTATTTCCAGTGTTTTTTTGTTTTTTTTTTTTGCACTACATTATATCATACAATTACTGTATGGAGGAACTATGACATAACCCACTGGTGCCTGAACTGCTATTGATAAGGAATTTTTCTGTGATAAGGTGTAAAAACACACAAGACTCAATATAGGAAACTGAAGAATCTATATATATCGAGGCCCAAAACGGAATCTGGCCCGATTCAGAATCGGGCCGGCCCAGAATGGAATTCTATTCTAGGCCGGCCTAGAATGGAATCCTGCTGCTATAATGTTATTTTTATACCATGTTTAATGCAAATGATCCATAATTCCATAATTTGTCATAATTTTACATTTTCAGTCTTACATACCTTGAGTAACTATTGTCAATTTCAGTCGATTTCACTGTACCATATATTGGTGGGGAGTACCACTAGGTTCTATTTGTAATTGTAAATAAAGTGTATTATAGTTTACAATTAAAATGTTGTTTGTTTCATTTTTTTTTTTTTCACATATTTGCAAATTCCATGTATTGATTTTTGTAAGAATTTAGATCATTTGCATTAAACATGGTATAAAAATAACATTATAGCAGCAGGATTCCATTCTAGGCCGGCCTAGAATAGAATTCCATTCTGGCCGGCCCCATTCTGAATCGGGCCAGATTCCGCTTTGGGCCTCGACATATATACATATTGTGCATGTTATTATTATTATTATTATTATTATTATTATTATTATTATTATTATTATTATTATTATTAGGACTGTCAAAATTAACATGTTAACGCATCATCATGATCTATTTTTCACACACATTTTGGTTCTATAATGTAAATACAGTCAATCTGACTTCATTCTAATTTGATTATAGGCCTGTTTTGTTCATTGTTCTAGCTTAAAGTGAAAGGACAGGAGTGAGTGTTTAAAATGTTATTATGTTAAATTATTTGATGATGAGATTGGAGATGGGATTAAATAAGTTTTTCTTCTTCCCACTCCTTTTGAGTGTAGATGAATGATTTTGGTATTTTGAATTTGCATGTATTCTGTAAATGTTTGAAATAAACAAACAAATGAAATGAATAAATAAATTAAAAATGAAAAAAATTAACACAATTAACCTATCTCCAGGGCAGAATGTCAACACATTTTGAGTAGTTTGTCCAAGTAGAGTTAGTGTTCTGCATGCGCAAATGGGCAGTTGATCTGGTAGTGAAAGGCAGAAGAACCAACCCATAAAGATGGAAGACGCTAAACAGCACGTTGGCAAATATGTTACTCTGGGATTCTGCTAGCACTTCAGCTAGCGCATTGCCTAGCTTGTGACAAACACATGAAGTGCATATTAAATATCCCCTGCTTTCTTGAATCTGTTTGCTAATGCAAAAGGAAACACAATTAATATAGATTAATCCTGTAAAGCCTGAAACCATTAAATCATTGACAGAAAATTCCAAATCTTTGAAACTGGGGCTTTTATTGGTCCTTTTGAATAATTAAAAAAACATTTTTTCAAATATCCGTTTCCATGTATGAATTTCAATTTTGTATCCTATTTGATACATTGGGTCTCAGTGGTCAAACATTATGATTTTTGAACAAACAAAAACACAATATTACACAAACAAGTTCTGCCTCCTTCCTCATTAATGACAGTCCTATAGTGTCACTGGGAAGGCCTCTGGTGAATGAATTCCTCCCCCCTGGTGGATTATCTATGTATTGCATGTATCTAATTGTATACATCAGGTTTTTGAAGAAGAAAAATATCACACTGATTATGTAGAGGGCTTCAAAATTCATGTATCAAATATGATACGTTTGGGTTATAGGGTTAACAATGAATGATATTTAATCATAATTAATCCAAAATAATCCACATTGACCCTGTGATTAATCTGATTAAAAATTTTAATTGTTTAACAGCACTTATCATTATTATTATTTACTACTTTGACACTTTATTTTACAAGTACTTTTAGTCTGTGATTATGAAACTATATAGATAGATATATACATATTGTGCAAACTATAATACTGTATTATAATATTATTATACAATAAGCTACTTATTATTATTATTATTATTATTATTATTATTATTATTATTATTACTACTTTGATACTTGTTTCTACAACTACTTTCCAATGTGCAATTGCAATATTACTTTTTTAGTTATTTTTATAGTTATTGTATTGTTTTTTTTCTTGTGCTATTTCTTGTGTGTATGTTTGGTGTTTGTACTGCTTTTGAAAGCTCATTTTCCTGAGGGCACTGCCCAAAGGATCAATAAATTTCAGTTTAATCTAATCTAATCTAATCTAATTTTATATAATATAATATAAGGACAACATAGCAACTGATGTGTATGGTCTGCAGACCCAGATGGAGGAGAGAATATAAGGTAAAGTGTGCACAGCCACACCATGACCTGCAGTCTGACCTCAGAACTAACAGTTGGATAAAGGTAGAATTTCTCTAACAGCCGTTTTGAAGCCAGTAGTTTACTATTTGTCACCATGTTGGCTTTGTGGAGCTAGAAATGACCATGTTTGGATAAAATGGGCAGAAGTATCAGAGCCCAAGGGGTCAGAATATGAAAGTGTGGTAAAGTAGTGAACTCCATAGAGCACTGCAAAACAAAGTCATTTTAAAATGGTGGAACCTATTGACTGCAGCTATAGTTGAGCTGTCAGGGAAAAAAAATGGATTGAACTCTAAAATGAGCAGGCTATCATGGAGACATGTCAATCAATGCGTGACACAACTTTTATTTGACCGGAGATCTGATTAACAGAGGAAAAAAAAAAAAAACTGATGAAAGATGGACCGCCAGATCACTTATTAGAGGGCCTGAATAAAAAATAATGAAGTGACTATTGACACAGTACTGTGGCACGAAATATCGGTTTGTCTGTTACCACAGAGCCACTCAGTGTCTAGACTGGTAACTTACATCCTGAAGAATACCAAGGCAATCATAAAGCGAATAGGTCAACCTGAGTAACAGTGGATATTCAGCTGACTCTGTAACATATTGGACTACAACATGGAAGACTTGGGATTAGTTCCTGGTTAGAGTAGCATTTACTTTTTTTTTTTTTCCCTAAAGATTTTCAAACGGGTCAGGGTGCTGATAGGTAAATCTGACATTGATATAAATCAGCCACTGGGACAACGTTCAGAGTGCGGAATTCCACAGGACCACAGCATTCCATACACTGAACTGACACAGAACTGAAGTCACACAGCACATTACCGCATCTAACATGTAGCTCCGCCCACCTTTTCCAGCCTCCAGAGCAAAGATCACCATAAAACAACATATAGAGTATTTAGAAAAATAATTCCTATCCTATACTATATACTATCTCTAATTTGTCATTTCTTCCATCAGTTGCCACAGTACTGTGGTAGCAAAATGCACAAAAGAACACACTGGAGTATACACCATATATCACCACAGTACTGTATATCAACAAGAGGCGAATGAGTTCATGGAACAGTATCCCTGATTGGCT
This sequence comes from Sphaeramia orbicularis, assembly GCF_902148855.1. Taxonomy (NCBI): domain Eukaryota; kingdom Metazoa; phylum Chordata; class Actinopteri; order Kurtiformes; family Apogonidae; genus Sphaeramia; species Sphaeramia orbicularis. The sequence goes on along the minus strand of NC_043958.1, from coordinate 22,247,477 downwards.
GTAGTACTAATGCTAACATTTGATTGGTCTGTGGCAATAGACAAACCGATATTTTGTCCCACAGTACTGTGGCAGTAGCCATTGCCATAAAATGAACAAGAGTGACATGACTCCTGGGGAAAAATTAAATAAAAATAGGACCAATGGCCCTGTAGCTTACCGGCCAAATTAAAAGCTTTGGGAAATGTATTCAGATACCATTTATTATCACCTAGTTATGTGTATTTATTATATTACAGAAATAGCCCATGTTTCGGTCATATTCCAATCAGATCTGTAAAAAATTTCAATTCCAACTGATATCATTGATACTTAATGATTTATTGTATCAACCCACGTCCTATCTCTTATAATGGGAACATTTTGCAAAGTCACACCAAATCCAGAATCAGATCGGGATCAAAATAATTGCAATACCTTGTGTTGACATCATCATACAGAAGCTGTATACCAAGTTTGAAGTCAATCAGAACTGGAGTTTGGGAGAAAAAGATGATTGAAATTTTTCCCCCATAAGATGCCATGTTAAATTTTCCATAAGTTCCCGGATCCAGAAGAAGATCCTGATCAGCATGTGGACATTATGTTTTGGTAATCTCCCCGTCAGGGCTGGACTGAAGAAATTTACACTGGATATCATTTATATTTACTGAGTTATTGCATCGATCCATTTCCTATCTCTTATAATGGGGAAATTTTTCAAAGTCGCACCAAATCCAGAATCAGATTCAGATCCAAATAATTTCACTAACTTTTGTTGACATCATAATAAAGAAGCTGTATACCAAGTTTGAAGTCAATGGGAATTGTAGTTTTGGAGAAGAAAACAATTTAAATTTTTGTAACAGACGACGACAGACGACGACAGACGACGACAGACGATGTCACCGGACGTCGCATGACGACAATAGCTTATGACCTCTTGGCTGGTAAGCTAAAAATGAAGAATGAAGTTTGGTGTAAGTCTATTGCCGTGTTTCCACCACGTGGAACCAGCTCGGCTTGGCTCAGCTCGGCTCGTCTCGGTATTCCTGGAGACCGTTTCCATTACAGGATACGACTGGCTTTACAGTACCTGGACGTCATAGCGATGCAGCACATTATTTCCGTGTCGTCTGCTCAGAGAGTTGCTGAAAACTCGCTCGTTGCGTGTTGTCTCGTCTGAATTTTTACGTCGGCACAAAAAGACTGAATCTCCTCGACCGACCATGGTGTAGTTTTGGGCTGTTATGTGGATTAATGTACCGCTATGTTTACCGTAAACATCCGCATCTGTTTTTTGTAAAACGGCGGGTCACAGAGAAAACTGTCCGACCAATCAGCGGTTTGCAGTGTTATATGTCATGGTTTAGTATCGCTTTGAACCTCGGCGGAGGTGATACCAAAAAACTAGAACTGGGTACCAGATTCCAGGTCCTTTTTCGTAATGGAAACACAAAAAGGCCGAACTGAGTCGAGTCAAGTCGAGCCAATACCACGCAGTGGAAATGTTGCATATGAGAGCCAGGGCATTTTGAAACCAAGCCCAGTGGCCATCAGTGGTATTACAATTTTAAGATACTTCCATATTGGTATCATTTTGAAGAAGCTTTTCCTCCCTGGTTTGCACAGATCGGAAAGTATGAATTCATTCATGACAAACAACGTTATTTATCCATTAGGAACTTCATTCCTCATCCTCTATCAATGCAACCACAACAGCGCACAACATTCACATACTATTGTACAGGGGTTGGACAAAATAATGGAAACACCTTCACCTCAAGATGATGATGCCCCAATCCATACAGCTAGAATTGTTAAAGAATGGCACGAGGAACATTCTAATGAAGTTGAGCATCTCGTATGGCCGGCACAGTCCCCAGACCTCAACATTATTGAGCATTTATGGTCAGTTTTAGAGATTCAAGTAAGACGTTGATTTCCATCACCATCGTCTCTAAAAGAGTTGGAGGGTATTCTAACTGAAGAATGGCTTAAAATTCCTTTGGAAACAATTCACAAGTTGTATGAATCAATACCTCGGAGAATTGAGGCTGTAATTGCCGCAAAAGGCGGACCTACACCATATTAAATTATATTTTGTTGATGTTTTAAGGTGTTTCCATTATTTTGTCCAACCCCTGTACATCCATTCATGTGCATCTTTAACTCTTTAAAACCTGACGTGTCATCGCTGACACACCCTGCGCATATACAGTTTGGATGGCTGTAACACTTTCGCTGCTTGTGCAATTGGAAAAATTCCGACAGTTTCTAAAACCTGAGATGTTGCACTTTATAGGTTTTATTGGGTCATTATGGTTGTTTCACTCATGCCTGTACTAGAAGCTGGAGAAGAAGCCATTTTAGCAGAAGACTGCATGTAGGAAATTGTATGATTGCTAGATTTTGAAAGATCTGGGAAAAAAGTACTCTGGAAAAATTGGCAAATGGACTCACTCACTGCATATTTTCTATCCTTTTCGTTAGTCACAATAAGAAAAAAAAAATAGTCAAATTTTACCATTTTACACTTAGAGTTTTAAGGGTTTGAAAAAATTTGTTAAAATGTCACAATTAAGGATAAAACCAGACAGGAAAAAAGTCAAAGTTCCCTTCTGACCTATTACAACAGCCTGTACAGTGACTTCCTCAAACCACAGCAACACTGATGTATAACACTGGCTCATATTTGCCCAGAAATGTCAGCTCCCAACTCAAATAGAAGATTTTCACTCATGTCCCTCCTTAATTCCAGAAGAATATCCCATCCCATCCCAAACCTCTGACACAATATTGCACAAAAATGATGATTTTCAGTTGAATATAATCAGATTCATTTTTTATATTCGAATTCCTATTTCCATTTACTTTTTTTTTTTTTCCTCCATGTGATGAATAATGAAGTTAACTCCAACCTTCAAAGAATTACTCTTTGAATGTGCAAAGACATAAAAAAAAAAAAAACAGTTTTGGTGCAAATAAGAAAACATCTCAAAGGCATTTATGCAAATATACTCCTTAAAATTATATCCAACACAAAATTACATCTATATCCTTTATTTTTAAGCGATGCGAAGTCAAGGTACTGCAGCATAAAATGTGTGTTCAAGCCTGTGTAAGTGTTAGAATTGTATTCTTTGATGAAACATTTCCGTACAGATGAGAAAGCACAGTATAATCACACATCAAGGCCAAACACAGCAGGTGTGTGGACAAAGCTTCAACAAGTTGTTATAGCTCTTGTTTTTATTTGGTCTTTATGGCAGGCTGACAAAAACGATTACATAAATACTCGAAAGTTTCCGCATGTCAAAATCACATCCCATTGTGCTTCAGAAATGCTGAAGCCCAGAAGACATATGGCGGTCAAATATAGTCGTCTTAATTGATTTTCTGAACTGCTGCCGGACATGGAGGAGCTTATCTTCCTTCTGTTTTCTTTCTATCTGGTATTCACTCTATGGTCTCTCCGTTCTCTCTTTTTTTTTTTTTTAAATTGAAGTGGGGATGTTTGTCAGGATCCTGTGAATCCAAACTGCACTCTCCTCTCATGCTGCTCTAAGGCTGACTATGGAAATAATCGAAACTGTGTCACTAGAGCCGGAAAGGTTAATCTTCGCAGACAGAGAGTGGGCAGTGCAGCTGAAGAGATAGACTTTGGAGTTTACTGCCCTGCTATTTGTCATACTAAGCCTTGCTTTAGACAAGGCAACTGGACACCTTGATCCGCTTAAATTAACTGTCAACATAAATGCAGCGCTGGGGAAAAAATAAATAGGAATAAACCCCTACCTTCTGCACCCCCAATGTCCCATAACAGAAGTGCTGTTGTGCGTAAAGGTCGAAACTGTGTTGACTGCAGGAGTTAAGACAGCTCAAAGAGATGAGTTTGAGATCTATAACAAGCCCTTAAGGGCTAGAGACCTACAAAACTTGACCCTAACCCCCATGGACTTTCTTCTCATTGTACGATGGATATAATTGGATATAAAAGGAGAACATCTTAGCTTGCTAGCACACCAGCAGAGAGTGGTTAATAGTGGTGGGAGTGTCGATTTTGTGGAATCAATATGTCGATACTCACGCACTACTAATTTGAGGATCAATTATGCTAATAAAATACATACACACATATATATATATATATGTATATATATATATATATATATATATATATATATATATATATATATATATATATATATGTGTGTATATATATATATATATATATATATATATATATATATATATATGTGTGTGTGTGTGTGTGTGTGTGTGTGTGTGTGTGTGTGTGTGTGTGTGTGTGTAGGTCGAGGCCCAAAATGGAATCTGGCCCGATTCAGAATCGGGCCGGCCCAGAATGGAATTCTATTCTAGGCCGGCCTAGAATGGAATCCTGCTGCTATAATGTTATTTTTATACCATGTTTAATGCAAATGATCCATAATTCCATAATTTGTCATAATTTTACATTTTCAGTCTTGCATACCTTTGAGTAACTATTGTCAATTTCAGTCGATTTCACTGTACCATATATTAGTGGGGAGTACCACTAGGTTCTATTTGTAAATAAAGTGTATTATAGTTCACAGTTAAAATGTTGTTTCATTTTTTTTCACATATTTGCAAATTCCATGTATTGATTTTTGTAATAATTTAGATCATTTGCATTAAACATGGTATAAAAATAACATTATAGCAGCAGGATTCCATTCTAGGCCGGCCTCGAATAGAATTCCATTCTGGGCCGGCCCGATTCTGAATCGGGCCAGATTCCGTTTTGGGCCTCGACATATATATATATATATATATATATATATATATATATATATATATATATATATATATATATATATATATATATATATATATATATATACATACAGGGTGGGGAAGCAAAATTTACAATGAACATTTAGTTGTTTTTTCTCAGCAGGCACTACATCAATTGTTTTGAAACCAAACATATATTGATGTCATAATCATACCTAACACTATTATCCATACCTTTTCAGAAACTTTTGCCCATATGAGTAATCAGGAAAGCAAACGTCAAAGAGTGTGTGATTTGCTGAATGCACTCGTCACACCAAAGGAGATTTCAAAAATAGTTGGAGTGTCCATAAAGACTGTTTATAATGGAAAGAAGAGAATGACTATGAGCAAAACTATTACGAGAAAGTCTGGAAGATACTATTAAAGAAGAATGAGAGAAGTTGTCACCCGAATATTTGAGGAACACTTGCGCAAGTTTCAGGAAGCGTGTGAAGGCAGTTATTGAGAAAGAAGGAGGACACATAGAATAAAAACATTTTCTATTATGTCAATTTTCTTGTGGCAAATAAATTCTCATGACTTTCAATAAACTAATTGGTCATACACTGTCTTTCAATCCCTGCCTCAAAATATTGTAAATTTGCTTCCCCACCCTGTATATATATATATCTATATATATATCTATATATCTATCTATCTATCTATCTATCTATCTATATATATATATATATATATATATATATATAATTTTTTACATTTATTTTTTTTTTCATTGATTTATTTCGAATATGGAAATGATACAAGCTTCCTGAATGCTACTAACTGACTTCTTTGCACTACATAATATAGAAATGAAAATTCAAGGACGCATAAATTGATACACGCAAAAAGAAAAAGAAAAAAAAGTCATATTCGAAAAGGAGTAAGAAAAAGTGTCACTTATTAGCTCTCACCCCTTTGTCTAAACCAGTGTTTCTAAAAAAGTGGGGCAGGCCCCCCCAGGGGGGTGCGAAGGCTTGCCAGGGGCGGCATGGGATCATTCCTAGGTGTTTATTTTTTTCTTCAGGTTAGAATATGTATCAGGTGGAACTAATGTTTTAGCATTGGAGCACCCTGGACTCATTTTAGGGACGTACAACAAACAAATTTACTGCCCTGGTGATCTGTCACTAGACTAGACCAAGAGTTTTGGTTTGGAGAGTGGACAAGGATTGGACTGGAAAAGAAAAATGTGCAATGTTTCTGGTTTTGCACAGTTTGTACAGTTGGCACTTTGATGTTCTCAGATGTGCAATGTAAACGGGGTCATTGCAGCCATTGATATTGTTAAAATGTTCATCTTTGTTACCAAAATGTGTTTGTTGTTCTAAAAAAAAAAAAAAAAGGACCTTATTGTCATAGTTGTACGATAATTACATATTTCCTATTTTTATTTTTAAAAATAATGTCTCAGGGAGCAATCTTGTTGAGTTCCTTTGTATTGTTCAATCAAAAATCTACGTTATTTTTAATTTGGACAACAAATTATTCAAGGAAAAGCAAAAAGTATTCTTACGATATTGATGTTTCTTTCAATAAAACTAATAATTGCACCACAGGTACAATGTTGTTGGGGTTGAGGGGGGCTTAGAGATTTTTCGGGCTCCAAAGGGGGGACCGACAGAAAAAGATTGAGAACCACTGGTCTAAACCAACAGTATGTACATATATACACACATACATATACACATACATACATACACACATACATATACATACTGTACATACATCCATATATACATCCATATATGTACACACACACACACACACACACACACACACACACACATACATACATACATACATGTACCCATGCATACACATACACATCCACATATACCATCACATATAGATAGATAGATAGATAGATAGATAGATAGATAGATAGATAGATAGATAGATAGATAGATAGATAGACATATATGCATATATGCACATATACATACCGATGCACATACACTTATATATACATGTACAAATTCATATATACTGTTACATATATACACATACACATTCCCATAGGCTTCTCTGCCATAGGGATTAGCCCTATGCAAATCAATGAGTAAAGGACAATAGTCAATAATAATAATTATCAATTATAACTGCTAAACAAAATATTTTTGTACATTTTCTTAAACTGGTTAATATTTGGACTTTGCTTGAATTCCTCATTTAGATTGTTCCATATCTTAACACCAGAAATAGACAAACAAAAGCTTTTTAAGGTTGTTGTCCTGTTTTTGATTTTGAAGTTATGTTCCCCTCTTAATTGATAACCTCCATTATGTCGATATTAATTAATAAATGCGAAATTGAAGTGCCTGTGTGATGTCTGGATCTTATAGGGCAGGGTTCTCAACCGTTTTTGAACCACGCCCCACTAACAGCATCATAAGCCCCCTCATGCCCAAAAATATTTGTGGGACCAGGAGGGGGTACGCAATTCTAAGGGGCCGTTTACACGGCGTAGGATTCAGTCGACTCCGGGAAGATTTCATTGCCGATTAGCCTTCTGTTAACATGGAAACGGTGCCTAGAGTGCCTGAATCCGGAAACTTTTGATACCAGGGTCCAGGGTGGAACGTTATCGATACGTTCCGCATTTCAGCTCCGTGTTAACGCGAGTCGGAGCGTTCCGGGGTAAAATATGACGTCACCGCATGCGCGCGCAGCCAAGAACCGCCAGTTAACCCACTCTAGGCCAGTTGGTGGTGGTAATGCGCCTCCAAGCTGGTTTGCCAGCCTCTATGACACAATAAAGCTGCAGAAAAAGAACGAACAACCACAACAACAATTGCCAGTTTCAGAACAACCTACGTGCTGCTAACTGTGCTCAGCTCGTCTGTCCAGACAAAGAAGTCCTGCGTCTTTGTACAACCACTCGCCATTGTTGTTTGTAAATAGTGTTGTCCGCCTATTCTTCTTCTTGTCATTTAAAGGCTGTCTAAACCGGAAATCGTTTGTGCGCAGTCGCGTGTTTTACCACCACTGTTTCACTACAGCTCTACATCACCAGCTACTGGTCTGGCATGGCCACTACAGCGTATTCAGCCGTCCTCGCGGACTCATGTTAACGCAGATCGTTATCATAGCGGCTTCGTCTTAACGCGGAATGATTTTATAACGCAAAGGAGAAATCTTTGCAGAATTGGATCTTAGTGTTGCCGTGTAAACGTAGCCTAAAAGTAATGCGACTGACCTGAATGTGGAGGACGTGGTGGGCTATCTAGCTCTGTAGATACAGCTGTGAGAAAATGAAAGTCAGCTCCCTTCACCTTATCCTTGACTACTGGCTGCCAGGGGGTTGGGTGTCAATGTGCTTGAAGATATGCCCCTCGCTCAAGGATTGGGTGTGGGGGGGTATGTGCCGAGTGATTTATACAGTTGTGATGTTCAACAGTAGTTTGTGTTACTGTGTTCATGCCCCCCTGGGAGAGTATCCACGCCCCCCCAGGTGAGAACCTTTGTTGTAGAGTAACTTACTTAAAGGTTTTGTACTGACCCGCCCCCCCCGGCAACAAATAATTGAACTAGTCTATCCATGTCATATGACCACAAGTGTGCTGATTCCAGTTAGCTGTTGTTAGCCTGTTAGCAACAGTTCAGTCTGCGGCTATGGAAAAAAAAAGGTCTTCGGAGTCGTGACCATATCATTGTATTCAATGAATCCATTCAAATGACGTGCTTTTTTTGATTCATGTGTATTATTTCTTTAGTTTTTATTTATTATTGACATCTTTATTTGATTTATGTCTATGTTTATGCATTTGGCAGACACTTTTTTGCAAAGCGACTTACAGGGGAAAACCAATTAAATCACTCAATCAATCAAATTTTATTTCTATAGCGCCAGATCGCAACAAAAAAGTTATCTCATGACACTTTATATATAGAGTTGGTCAAAACCAGACTCTAAGCCAATTTACAGAAACCCAACAGAAAAGATTTATATGTATTATTTGTGTTGTATTCTTATATTTATTTAATATTTATGCTAATTATTAATTATTTGTGTGTTTTTCTAAATTAATTTCATTGCTTAAAAAAAAACAAAACAAAAAACACCAATGGGGATGCACGTTAAAGCTGTTAAATGGGCAGTATTTGTCACGTGAGATGTCTTTTTAAGTGTAACATTTTACTTACTAAAAAAATCACTGAAAGTATTGGTATCAGGTATCGAACATATATGACAAAAAAATAACTGGTATCGTATCGAGTCATAAAAGTGTGGTATCGCCCAGCACTAGTTTAATTCCAAAACAAGTGGTGCCAGGCACAACAAACCCCGCCTCTCACATGTTTTTCTTCCGTTATAAGTAAGTGGGAGGATTTTTTTTTTTTAAATCATAAAAAAAAAAAAAAAAATTGAACTTTGACCTACCTTTTCAAAAATGTAATGTCATCTATTCTGGGTCACTGGTAATCTATAAACCCGATTTGGTATGAATTCAACCAATAGTTTTGCTGCTAAAGTGTTAACAAACAAACAAACAAACTAAACCAAAAACAATACCCCTTGCCTCACCTTTGGAGGGTGGGGTAAATATATCCGTGGATGACTTATGAACATGTAAAGCTGATGAGAACTTATGGTTGGTGATTAGAGCGCCACAGTCCTGGGGAACTTATGCACAGAAATGTTACAACGTGCCACACCAGGTGGTGTTTTCATCCATCATTTTTAAGGAGGCAATTAAGTGAGCCAGAAAAAATACCAGACAATAAAAATCTACAGCACATGCAATATGGTAACAATAATGTTTAAGGTCTCAACTATAAGAAACAAATGAACAATGCAAATGCAAAAAAAAAAAAAAAAAAAAAAACAGACTCCAAACAGTGAAAGAAAATCCAGATTATTATTTCAAGAAGAAGCTGCAATATTTTGGAAATAATCCTTTAAACCAGGGGTGTCCAACATGCGGCCCAGGGACCAAAATGCGGCCCGCCAAAGGGTCCAGTTCGGCCCCTGGGATGTTTTTGCCAAGTGCAAAAATTCCACAGTCTTGAATTGAATTAAGCAAAAAAAAAAAAAAAAAATTGCTTGAATTAAGGAAAAAATCTAGAATTAAGCCAAAAAAAAATTAGCTTCAATTAAGTAAAAAAAAAAATATATATATATTCAATTAGGCCGAAAAAAATCTCAAATTTAGCAAAAAATCTTGAATTAAGCAAAAAAAAAAAAAAAAAACAACTCAATTAAGTAAGAAAAATCTTGAATTAAGCCAAAAAAATTATAGAATTAACAACTTTTTTTTTCTTTGTTTTGGTGCAAAAAATAACATTAAATTACGACAATATTTACATTTACAAACTATCCTGTAACACTAAAATGTGAATAACCTGAACAAATATGAACAACCTGAAATGTCTAAAGAAAATTCAGCACAATTTGAACTATTTTCTGCCTGTTCCTTAGTTTTTCGTGTCTTTGTAGATCTGATCCATAATGCACATGGAGAAATGAGAAGTGGAGGAATAATGTTAAAATTACACAAAATTTTCTTAAGTTTTTGACTTTAAATTTCAGTTTTTTCAGGTTTTTTTTTTTTTTTTTTTTTTTTTTTTTAGGATAGTTCATAAAAATAAGTATTTTCATAATTTAATTTTTTTTTTTTTTTTTGCACTAAAACAAAGGGAAAAAAATGGAGTTGTCATTATTTATAGGTTATTTTGTTATTACTTTTCTGGTCCTGCCCACTGCAGATCAAATTTAGCTGAATATGACCCCTGAACTAATATGAGTTTGACACCCCTAAGCCTAAAATGATCCGCCTGGACTTTTTTTTTCTTCTAATTTTGACTAACTAAAAGGTTAGGCTTCGTTTCCAGCTTCTAGTACAGGCATGAGTGAAATTATCGTAATGACCCAATAAAACCTATAAAGCAAAACTTCTCAGGTTTCAGAAACTGTTTGAATTTTTCCAATTGCACAAACAGTGAAAGAGTCACAGCCATCCAAACTGTATATGCACAGGGTGTGTCAGCGGTGACACGTCAGGTTTTAAAGAGTTAAGGTCTAAACTGTCAAAAAACAAACTATGCAAATAAAAAAAAAACAGACTGCAAACAGTGAGAGAAAATCCCGATTATTATTTCAAGAAGCAGCTGCAATAGTTTGGAAAGAACATTATTTATATGAAATGCATTTGTTCATACAACATTAAATGTATACGCTGTCGCTTCGTGACTATTTCTGTTGCGAGGGTTTTCCCAGTTGGTTTTTCAACACCACTGGTTTTCAAAAAAAAATCTTTGAGAAAAATCTAAATAGGTCACTGTGTTCTTTTCCATTCTCAACTTTGATATAATTCCCACATCTGCATGATTATATCCACTGGAACACAAAATCTTGACAGACTCTGCATAAAATCTACTCTAATCTATTAAAAATCCCTTGCATAATTTGCAAAATGCGTAATTTTCTTTACAACTCTATTGGCAAAGCTTCATTTTTTAAAATAATTTTTACTATTTAATAGATACTTAAGATCCCGAAGGATGAAAACAACATTGAAAACATACTCAGCTCTCTTCCAATCTCTGACTACCCACACTTTTCCACACAAATGCACCTCACGTTGGCTTCCTTGGTTTTTATGTGTAAATTTTCCGGGCTTCTGTTTATCTCCCATTAGTGCAAGCTTCCTGAACTCTCACGCTATCAAGAGGTTTGAGATCCAGCAGAGACTCCTCTCCATCTGCCCAGAAACTCTCCATTTGGACGGTTTTGACATTTTGTGCAATCACTAGCGAATAACAACAGGCAGGGAGATGAAAATGCGTGAAAATGGTGTATGTTATCATGTTATGGAGCTATTTTATGTAACTGATGGGCTGTTTGGTTAAATGTCATAGAATGCATCCTAAAACTACATGCTCCATATGCTTTAAAATTGATATTTCCTGTAAGAAATCACAATTTGTACAATTTAGCTTTTTAATCCTTTAAACCCTAAGCCTAAAATGGTCTTTTTTGGACTTTTTTTTTCTTATTTTGATTCTAAAAAGGTAAGAAAATATGCTGATTGAATCCCTAGAATATGTTTTGGTTTTTTGGGGTTTTTTTTTTCCAGATCTTTCAAAATCTAGCAATCATTTACAATTTACTGCATGGTATAATTCTGCTAAAACTGCTTCTTCTCCATTTTTTTTGTGTCTTATTTTGTTCTTTTATATGGGTATTATTGCTATGCAATGGACAGAATATAGTTTTTGTTTTTTTATATGGGATTTGTTATAAATTGGATATAGTTTAGTTTTGATAAGTATATTACTGCTAAGAAATGGACTGTTTATTGTTTTGGGGGCATTATTGTTATGGAACAGATAGTTTACTTTTGTTTTTGACATGTGTATTATTGTCCTGAAATGGACAGAGTTATTTTTTTATGTTATCTTATATGGGTATTATCGTCATGAAATGGACAGAGTATTTTTTTTTGTTTGTTTGTGTTTTTTATATGGGTATTTGTTATACATTGGATATAGTTTATTTTTGATAAGTATATTACTGCTGCAAAGAAATGGACGATATATATATATATATATATATATATATATACATTATTTTTTATTTTTTATTTTTTGATATTATTGTTCTGGAATGGATAGTTTACTTTTGTTTATCATGTGTATTATATCAGAGTATATTTTTTGTTTTTTTTTATATATATATTTGTTATACATTGGATGTAGTTTATTTTTGGTAAGTATATTACTGCTGCTAAGAAATGGACGGTATATATATATATATATATATATATATATATATATATATATATATATATATATATGTATATATATATATATATATATATATATATATATATTTTTTTTTTTTTTTTTTTTTTTTATTTTTTTTTTTTTTTGACATTATTTTTATGGAATGGATAGTTTACTTTTGTTTATCATGTGTATTATTGTCATGAAATGGACAGAGTATATTTTTTGATTTTTTTATATGGGTATTTGTTATAAATTGGATATGGTTTATTTTTGATAAGTATATTACTGCTAAGAAATGGACGGTTTATTTTTTGGGGGTGCATTATTGTTATGGAAAGTGGATAGTTTACTTTTGTTTTTGACATGTGTATTATTGTCATGAAATGGACAGAGTATATTTTTTGGGTTTTTATATGGGTATTTGTTATAAATTGGATATGGTTTATTTTTGATAAGTATATTACTGCTAAGAAATGGACGGTTTATTTTTTGGGGGTGCATTATTGTTCTGGAAAGTGGATAGTTTACTTTTGTTTTTGACATGTGTATTATTGTCATGAAATGGACAGAGTATATTTTTTGGGTTTTTATATGGGTATTTGTTATAAATTGGATATAGTTTATTTTTGGTAAGTATATTACTGCTAAGAAATGGACGAAATGCACAAAAAGGACAGAGTTTATTTTGTTCTTTAATATATGTATTATTGTTATGAAATGGACAAAGTTTATTTTTGTTTTGGGTATGTGCACTATTACTGCTAATGTGAAATGCTGCTGAAAAATAGACAAGCTAACCTTGATATGTATAGCAATTTTGTGTGTTGTGTAGGAATTTAGGCTAGGTTTAAGGGTGGGGTAAGGGGGTGAGAGATTATATATTATAAATTAAACTTCAGCCTGCTCCTTTTCGAATGTTGGACCTTTTTTATATAATCTGTTTATTGTTTGCTTTTAATGCAAATTCGAAATAAAAAAGAAAAACAAAACAAAAAAAAACAAAAACAAGTCTTCATTTGGGATAAATGATTTACTTCACTAATTCTATTTTCTTGAATGCACATTGTAAAATATCTTTAGGGTGTCTTGAATGTTCAGTATTTTTCAACCAAATACACTACAATTTGATAATAATGACTATATTTTGTATTTTCTTAAAGTGATTAAATATTAAAATATGTTTCGTGTGCTGTAATCAAAATACTTAATTACAGCTATCCAAACTGCATGTGGACAGGGTGTGTCAGCGATGACACGCTAGGTTTTAAAGGGTTAATTCATGAGACAATGCATCAAGTTTAAGACATATGCATTTAAAGTTCTCAGTCAAATGTCTTATCTTTTGCTGCATTTTTCTAGTTCCAGATGGGGCAGTTTTTTTTTTTTTTTTTTGTTGTTTTTTTTTTTTTACAAGCAACATATTTTAGGAGCTCTTACAATTACTGATAATTGAGGAAATTACAATTATCATGTTAAAACAGTTAACCAATAATGTGTACTGTTACACTTTGCCAAAGAAGCACAATCAGGGAATACGCGACAAATCGAGTGTAATCACACATTTACTGATTACTGATTGGGAACATTTGCTGGAGTCTTGAAGAAAAAAAAAAAAAAAAAAAACAGAGAGAGAGAGAGATCAGGCTTGTAAATCATTTCTTTGGCAACCTACAAGAAAGCTTAAAACTCCCTTTTATTTATCCACCATAAAGTAATATTTCTCTTAGGTAAAGGTCAAATCATAAAGAATCTCGTAAATGCTATTAAAGTCAAATGCGAAAGACGTTCTTCCAAAATGGCACATTACTCATTAGATTTTTTTTTTTTTTTTTTTTTTTTTTTTTTTAAGGTTTGAAATAACTCACTTACCAGACTCAAAAATAGATATATGTGTGTTATTGTGCTATTTTGTCATATTTTATGTCTATTTTTAGCACAATACAAACATAGCATTAATCTGTCTAAGACCCAGTGTTATTTTTGTGACAGTTCCCAAATGAATTTTTCTCTATATTTAAGCATCCTTAAGTGATTTATCACCATTTATTGTAATATTATCCTCTTAATTCTGCATTTCTTCAGTAAAAATATGGTATTTTTCAATATTTAATTGCAGGTGTTAATAAAAGCTAAATTAACCCTTTCATGCATACTGGTCACTACAGTGGACAGCTACTTTACAGCTGTTCTCTTGTATTTTCATGGATTTTGTTGTTCTTTTTTTTTCTGTTTTTTTTTTTTTTTTTTTTTAAGTTTTAAGACACTACATCTCTTTTCTGACATGAATTGGTAAAATTATGTAGATCTCTCCTGAGCATAAACCCCCAGAATCACAAGCCCTCCCCATAGTTTTCACACAATTTATCAGTAAATACATGTTTCTGTGCGTCAAAAATTAAACGTGTGGTGTCCAGCTGAATGGATATTTTTGCAACTTCATGAAAAATAGGTTCTTAACCCATTAAGACCCAAACATCCACCATCTACCAAAATCATCTACTGATATAAACTGTTTAATCCCTGATGATTGACCAATCCATGTCAATAATTGG
Organism: Sphaeramia orbicularis; assembly: GCF_902148855.1. Taxonomy (NCBI): domain Eukaryota; kingdom Metazoa; phylum Chordata; class Actinopteri; order Kurtiformes; family Apogonidae; genus Sphaeramia; species Sphaeramia orbicularis. Next base: position 22,232,394 of record NC_043958.1, on the reverse strand, counting down.
TGTAAAATACAGTTATTCATCTTTTCGTGGTCATTAGATATGACGCATATTTGGAGTTCAGAAGCTACATAGTTACCGTGGAAACACTGTCATCTTCTACAACATTGATTCACGAGTATAACCCATGCAGTTGGATCAATGACAGTGGATGGACACACTGGGTTTATGTTCAATTAATTATATATTTTGCTGAAAAAGTAACTTTTTCTTCGGTTTTCTCTATTTTTGAAATAGTAATCCTCAAATTTTTCCCTGAGCTTTCATGAACATCTACATGATTAGTAAATTACATGTCAGAAAATACCTGATTTTCACTGAAAAAACATAAAATACAATAAATAATATTACAATAATTGGTGATAAACCACTTAAGGATGGTTAAATATGGAGAAAAATTTATTTGGGAACTGACACAAATGTCACACTGTGCCCTTATGGGATAAGATTTTATTTTTTTTTAATGTATTTTAATTTTTTTTAAATTATTTTTTATTTTATGTTATTTTATTTTTTAATTTATTTTTCAGAAGAAAATTTTCAATCGCATTGTTGTTTTTATGCCTAAAGAGGAATAAAAACACTCAGGAAAAAATTTTGATTAAGGTTCTCATAATTCGTGCATGAAAGGGTTAAAGTTGAGGGTTATTATATAGGAAACAGAAAACTGAAGAAAAAGTGACTTTTTCAGCAAATTTATCATTAACTGAACATAAAAGAAGTGTGTCCATCCACTGTCATTGATCCAACTCCTTGGGTTTTACTGGTGAATCAATGTTGTAGAAGATGACGGTGTTTCCACGGTAACTACAGAGCCTCTGAACATCTGATGACCATGAAAAGATGATAAACTGAATTTCACACCAATTATTTAACCCATAAGAACCCAAACAGCCACCAACGACCCAAACCATCTACTGATCTAAAATGTGTAAAAACTTCTGAGCCACTAAATCTATCAATACATGTAAATAATTGATGTAAGTTGTAGTTTGTCATCTTTTCATTGTCATCAAATATGACCCATTTGGACGTTGAGAAGCTCCGTAGTGAACATAGAAACACCATCATCTTCTACAACACTGATTCACCAGTTAAACCCATGGAGTTGGATCAATGACAGTGGATAGACACACCTGGTTTATGTTCAGTTAGTGTTATATTTTGCTGAAAAAGTCACTTTTTCTTCAGTTTTCTCTGTTTTGGATGTAATAACAATCAACTTTAATCTGAGCTTTTATGAATATCCACATGATTAATAAATCAAATATAGGAAAATACCTGATGTTCACTGATTGAATGCAAAATATAGAGGATAATGCCATAACAAATGGTGATAAATCACTAAAGAAAAGTTAAATATAGAGAAAAAATAATTTTTTTGGAACTGCCATCAAAGTCGCACAGGGTCTATATGGGTTAAACGTACTTAAAGGTTGAGTAATTCAGAAGTTTTTAAACATTTTAGATTAATAGTTGATTATGGTTGTTAGTAGCTGTTTGGATCCTTAAAGCAACAAATGACTTTCATCACTAATTTTTCTTCAAATTTGTAAAACCTCAGTGATAGCCTAATTATCACGAAACCATTAGGCTTTCCGTGCTTATGCACCTAAATCACTTCCGTCAACAACTTTGAAGATGCGGTCCCTTTTTTTTTTACATACCAAACCTATTTGTCACTCGGGCCTTTTTAGAAGTTTTGTCGCAAAGTGCATTGTGGGAATAGGAATTCCACATAGATGCAGCAGCAACAAACATATGAAGACAACAAGCAATGAAACTATCTGCTACTGAGTCAGAATAAATGGAAGGATTCACTGTAAGTCAACTGCCAAATTATAATATAAGGGTGTGTAATTGCGAAGAACAACACTTAGACATCAGTTTCATGGCATTTTCGGAATATGTTATTGTGTAGGTTTATCATACGCGTACTGTAAGGAGCGAGTGATCAGTGAGGGCCCGGTCATACCCTTCTATGCTTACGAGGCGTGTATGATCTTTGACTAATAAAAGACTAATGGATTGATGATAACACTGGGTTACAAAAAAATGTTTTTTGCAAGTTGTCTAGGTTTTTTCAACTGAATTAGCACCATTTTGCACCGCTAAATCCAAAAATGACATCTGTTTTTCTCAATCAGGTCAGTTTTTCTTTTTTGCTAATTTGATTTTGAAAAATTTGATCTTCTCACAAAATTGATTACATTTTTGTGACTTTATCAGTTTTTTTTTTTCTCTTAAAACCTATTTTGGGTGAGAACTATATAAAAAATCAACTGATAAAGTCACAAAAATGTGATCAATTTTGTGAGAAGAAAAAATAATTCAGTTCATTTCAGTTCATTTGTTTCCTTGGTAAAAAAAAATAGATAAATAACTAAATTGCGCAGTTCAATTCAGGGTTTAAAAAGAAAAAAACAAGAGAGCAGAGAAAAAAAAACAAAACTTAATTACTCACAACCCTCCAACGGTCGCAGTCAGTCCGTCAGTCAGTCCAGTCCAGTCAGTTGGTAATCCGGTCCGGGTTATTGCTGCTGGTTTGCTGGGATGAGAGGATGACTGTCTTGCTGCAGTGGCGGGATGATTGTGATGAACCAGAGGGAGAAAATGGACGGAGATGAACAGAGTTGTTCACGGGATTAACTGCCGAGCTGTTGCTCCGACACTTCCGACTTGTCCACGAATGTACCGCTGATATGGGGGGGGGTATTTAAAAACTGCCGCCAACTCCGAGCAGATGTAATGACGACATTGTGGCGACGATTTCCGGCGTGGATCCGGAGGCTAACAAGCATGTTATGGGGTGTGTGTGTCTGTTTGGGGCAACTTCCAGGTTGTCACAAGATATTGTCTCATTGGAAATACAAGTAGCTAGCGCGTTGCCCCGTGGGGATCCATGGGTTCTAGATGTGGTAGTTTTTAGGCTGTTGTGTATTTGTGCATGCTGTATCGCATTTGTCCAGCAGTCATCGCCAAAGCGGCCATAGCAACGTAATTGTAAGGCTATTGCATTCCAACATTACTAATTATCTCCCGAAATATCGGCCCTATCAACTTGCCGTTTTCACTAGTCTGTTTCTTGACCAAAAGTATATAAATATGTCAATCTGCAGCACAGGCATGAGTGAAATTATAGTAATGGCCCGATAAAACCTATAAAGCAAAACTTCTCAGGTTTCAGACACTGTTTGAATTTTTCCAATTGCACAAACAGTGAAAGAGTTACAGCCATCCAAACTGCATATGCACAGGGTGTGTCAGCGGTGACACGTCAGGTTTTAAAGAGTTACGGTCTGAACTGTCAAAAAACAAACTATGCAAATGAAAAAATGGACGGCAAACAGTGAGAGAAAATCCCGATTATTATTTCAAGAAGCAGCTGCAATATTTTGGAAATAATCCTTTAAACCAGGGGTGTCAAACATGTGGCCCGGGGACCAAATGTGGACCGCCAAAGGGTCCAGTTTGGCCCCTGGGATGTTTTTGCCAAGTGCAAAAATTCCACAGTTTTGAATTGAATTAAGCAAAACAAAAGAAAAAAAAATTGCTTGAATTAAGGAAAAAATCTTGAATTAAGCCAAAAAATCTCAAATTTAGCAAAAAATCTTGAATTAAGAAAAAAAAAAAAAAATTCAATTAAGTAAGAAAAATCTTGAATTAAGCCAAAAAAAAATTCTAGCATTAACAACTTATTTTTTTTTCTTTGTTTTAGTGCAAAAAATAACATTAAATTATGACAATATTTACATTTACAAACTATCCTGTAACAATAAAATGTGAATAACCTGAACAAATATGAACAACCTGAAATGTCTAAAGAAAATTAAGCACAATTTGAACTATTTTCTTCCTGTTCCTCAGTGTTTAGTGTCTTTGTAGATCTGATCCATAATGTACATGGACAAATGAGAAGTGCGGGAATAATATTGTTAAAATTACACAAAATTTTCTTAAGTTTTTGAATTTAAATTTCAGTTTTTTCAGGTTTTTTTTTTTTTTTTTTTTTTTTTTTTTTGGATAGTTCATAAAAATAATCTATCTATATCTATAATCTATCAACTTGCCGTTTTCACTAGTCTGTTTCTTGACCAAAAGTATATAAATATGTCAATCTGCAGCACAGGCATGAGTGAAATTATAGTAATGGCCCGATAAAACCTATAAAGCAAAACTTCTCAGGTTTCAGACACTGTTTGAATTTTTCCAATTGCACAAACAGTGAAAGAGTCACAGCCATCCAAACTGTATATGCACAGGGTGTGTCAGCGGTGACACGTCAGGTTTTAAAGAGTTACGGTCTGAACTGTCAAAAAACAAACTATGCAAATGAAAAAATGGACTGCAAACAGTGAGAGAAAATCCCGATTATTATTTCAAGAAGCAGCTGCAGTATTTTGGAAATAATCCTTTAAACCAGGGGTGTCAAACATGTGGCCCGGGGACCAAATGTGGACCGCCAAAGGGTCCAGTTTGGCCCCTGGGATGTTTTTGCCAAGTGCAAAAATTCCACAGTTTTGAATTGAATTAAGCAAAACAAAAGAAAAAAAAAATTGCTTGAATTAAGGAAAAAATCTTGAATTAAGACAAAAAATCTCAAATTTAGCAAAAAATCTTGAATTAAGAAAAAAAAAAAAATTCAATTAAGTAAAAAAAACCTTGAATTAAGCCAAAAAAAATTCTAGCATTAACAACTTATTTTTTTTTCTTTGTTTTAGTGCAAAAAATAACATTAAATTATGACAATATTCACATTTACAAACTATCCTTTAACAATAAAATGTGAATAACCTGAACAAATATGAACAACCTGAAATGTCTAAAGAAAATTAAGCACAATTTGAACTATTTTCTTCCTGTTCCTCAGTGTTTAGTGTCTTTGTAGATCTGATCCATAATGTACATGGACAAATGAGAAGTGCGGGAATAATATTGTTAAAATTACACAAAATTTTCTTAAGTTTTTGAATTTAAATTTCAGTTTTTTCAGGTTTTTTTTTTTTTTTTTTGGATAGTTCATAAAAATAATCTATCTATATCTATAATCTATCAACTTGCCGTTTTCACTAGTCTGTTTCTTGACCAAAAGTATATAAATATGTCAATCTGCAGCAGTCAGCTCTCTTTGGATTTTGTGTGAATCCCCAGACACACACACACGCACACAGAGGCCACTTGGCTTTTATCATATAGATTATGCTAACTATAAGTCGGAAGAACTGATATGTAGCGTATGATGGTTTGCGTTAAGGTCCTCACATTTGAAAAACGTGCTAAATATTAGATGAAGTCTTTGGAAGAACTTGCTTATAAACTGAAAAATGCTTGTGAGACGAAATATTCCGTACGAGGTCGTTCACCTCCTGTCCGATGAGCTCGGTTGTACCTGTTGCGATGAGTTCAACACATAAATACACACATCTGATCTGACCACTGCTTCAGGTCAAAAGACACAAAGCTCCAGCTGCATTTTGTGTTTATTTATTTTTTTTGTTATCTTTTTTATCTTTGTGACCAAGGTTGGAATAAAAAGGCTTTTGCCGACGTTTAAGGCTTTTTTAAATCGACTGATCTGCTATGCTCAGATGGTCATTGTTGCTCGAGGCATGTTGACGAAATAGAATATGTTTCCCCAATGAGACCGGTGATATTTTAGTCATAAACTTGCTTCTTTAGCCATAAAGCCTTTTTCTGTTGCATCTGCTGATTTTTGTGAATTCAAAGAGCACTGGCCTGGATCTGCTGCTTCACTTTCCTTCAAAGCAATCATTTATAGGGACATCTTTATCCATCCCTTGGGCTTTTATCATCAAGTATTTTGTATTTATACATAGATGAAACTGTGCTTGTTGATTAAAGCTTTAGTTTTGATATCAAACTCTGTTATACAAGAGGTGATTTGCCTCAACAGTTAGTGTTCGCATTTGATCATTTATTCATTATGTTTGAGGGCTTTTGGGGGAAGGCGGCGAAAAGAAAAGAATAACAGATCAGAAACCTCGGTGTTGATTGTCAGGAGTAAGAAACAAAAGGACAAGCGTTGACAGTGTTTTGCTGGAAGAAATAGGAGGAGTCGTTGAACTGTTGTTCTGCGGAAAAAGAATCAAAATCTCACTACTTTTGTGGCAGTTCCCTCGATTTAACCCTTTGAACCTTCAGCCAAAAATGTTCCATCTGGATTTTTTTTTCTTAAAAAGTTAGAAAATGTGCTGGGAGTGAGTCCATTTGAAAATTTTAGCACATTTTTTTCCCATATCTTTCAAAATCTAGCACTTATTTACAATTTATTGCATGTTATAATTCAGCTAAAATGGCTTTTTTTTCAGCTTCTAGTACAAGTTTGAGTGAAATTACCATAATGATCCAATAAAACCTATAAAGCCCAATGTCTCAGGTTAGAAAATGTGCTGTGAGTGAGTCCGTTTACACATTTTAGCACATTTTTTTCCACATCTTTCAAAATCTAGCACTTATTTACAATTTATGTCATGTTATATTTCAGCTAAAATGGCTTTTTTTTCAGCTTCTAGTACAAGTTTGAGTGAAATTACCATAATGATCCAATAAAACCTATAAAGCCCAACGTCTCAGGTTAGAAAATGTGCTGTGAGTGAGTCCGTTTGCACATTTTAGCACATTTTTTCCAGATCTTTCAAAATCTAGCACTTATTTACAATTTACTGCATGTTATAATTCAGCTAAAATGGCTTTTTTTTTCAGCTTCTAGTACAAGTTTGAGTGAAATTACCGTAATGATCCAATAAAACCTATAAAGCCCAATGTCTCAGGTTAGAAAATGTGCTGTGAGTGAGTCCGTTTGCACATTTTAGCACATTTTTTCCAGATCTTTCAAAATCTAGCACTTATTTACAATTTACTGCATGTTATAATTCAGCTAAAATGGCTTTTTTTTCAGCTTCTAGTACAGGTATGAGTGAAATTACCGTAATGATCCAATAAAACCTATAAAGCCCAACGTCTCAGGTTAGAAAATATGCTGTGAGTGAGTCCGTTTGCACATTTTAGCTCATTTTTTTCCACATCTTTCAAAATCTAGCACTTATTTACAATTTATGTCATGTTATATTTCAGCTAAAATGGCTTTTTTTTCAGCTTCTAGTACAAGTTTGAGTGAAATTACCATAATGATCCAATAAAACCTATAAAGCCCAACGTCTCAGGTTAGAAAATGTGCTGTGAGTGAGTCCGTTTGCACATTTTAGCACATTTTTTCCAGATCTTTCAAAATCTAGCACTTATTTACAATTTACTGCATGTTATAATTCAGCTAAAATGGCTTTTTTTTCAGCTTCTAGTACAAGTTTGAGTGAAATTACCGTAATGATCCAATAAAACCTATAAAGCCCAATGTCTCAGGTTAGAAAATGTGCTGTGAGTGAGTCCGTTTGCACATTTTAGCACATTTTTTCCAGATCTTTCAAAATCTAGCACTTATTTACAATTTACTGCATGTTATAATTCAGCTAAAATGGCTTTTTTTTCAGCTTCTAGTACAGGTATGAGTGAAATTACCGTAATGATCCAATAAAACCTATAAAGCCCAACGTCTCAGGTTAGAAAATATGCTGTGAGTGAGTCCGTTTGCACATTTTAGCACATTTTTTCCAGATCTTTCAAAATCTAGCACTTATTTACAATTTACTGCATGTTATAATTCTGCTAAAATGGCTTTTTTTTCAGCTTCTAGTACAGGTATGAGTGAAATTACCGTAATGATCCAATAAAACCTATAAAGCCCAACGTCTCAGGTTAGAAAATATGCTGTGAGTGAGTCCGTTTGCACATTTTAGCTCATTTTTTTCCACATCTTTCAAAATCTAGCACTTATTTACAATTTACTGCATGTTATAATTCAGCTAAAATGGCTTTTTTTTCAGCTTCTAGTACAGGTATGAGTGAAATTACTGTAATGATCCAATAAAACCTATAAAACGGAACGTCTCAGGTTAGAAAATATGCTGTGAGTGAGTCCGTTTGCACATTTTAGCACATTTTTTTCCAGATCTTTCAAAATCTAGCACTTATTTACAATTTACTGCATGTTATAATTCTGCTAAAATGGATTCTTTTTCAGCTTCTAGTACAAGTTTGAGTGAAATTACCGTAATGATCCAATAAAACCTATAAAACCCAACGTCTCAGGTTAGAAAATATGCTGTGAGTGAGTCCGTTTGCACATTTTAGCACATTTTTTTTCCAGATCTTTCAAAATCTAGCACTTATTTACAATTTACTGCATGTTATAATTCTGCTAAAATGGCTTTTTTTTCAGCTTCTAGTACAGGTATGAGTGAAATTACTGTAATGATCCAATAAAACCTATAAAACGGAACGTCTCAGGTTAGAAAATATGCTGTGAGTGAGTCCGTTTGCACATTTTAGCACATTTTTTTCCAGATCTTTCAAAATCTAGCACTTATTTACAATTTACTGCATGTTATAATTCAGCTAAAATGGATTCTTTTTCAGCTTCTAGTACAAGTTTGAGTGAAATTACCGTAATGATCCAATAAAACCTATAAAGCCCAACGTCTCAGGTTAGAAAATGTGCTGTGAGTGAGTCCGTTTGCACATTTTAGCACATTTTTTCCAGATCTTTCAAAATCTAGCACTTATTTACAATTTACTGCATGTTATAATTCAGCTAAAATGGCTTTTTTTTCAGCTTCTAGTACAGGTATGAGTGAAATTACCGTAATGATCCAATAAAACCTATAAAACGGAACGTCTCAGGTTAGAAAATGTGCTGTGAGTGAGTCCGTTTGCACATTTTAGCACATTTTTTCCAGATCTTTCAAAATCTAGCACTTATTTACAATTTACTGCATGTTATAATTCAGCTAAAATGGCTTTTTTTTTCAGCTTCTAGTACAGGTATGAGTGAAATTACTGTAATGATCCAATAAAACCTATAAAGCCCAACGTCTCAGGTTAGAAAATGTGCTGTGAGTGAGTCCGTTTGCACATTTTAGCACATTTTTTTCCAGATCTTTCAAAATCTAGCACTTATTTACAATTTACTGCATGTTATAATTCAGCTAAAATGGCTTTTTTTTCAGCTTCTAGTACAGGTATGAGTGAAATTACCGTAATGATCCAATAAAACCTATAAAACGGAACGTCTCAGGTTAGAAAATATGCTGTGAGTGAGTCCGTTTGCACATTTTAGCAAATTTTTTCCAGATCTTTCAAAATCTAGCACTTATTTACAATTTACTGCATGTTATAATTCAGCTAAAATGGCTTTTTTTTCAGCTTCTAGTACAGGTATGAGTGAAATTACCGTAATGATCCAATAAAACCTATAAAGCCCAACGTCTCAGGTTAGAAAATATGCTGTGAGTGAGTCCGTTTGCACATTTTAGCTCATTTTTTTCCACATCTTTCAAAATCTAGCACTTATTTACAATTTACTGCATGTTATAATTCTGCTAAAATGGCTTTTTTTTCAGCTTCTAGTACAAGTTTGCGTGAAATTACCGTAATGATCCAATAAAACCTATAAAACGGAACGTCTCAGGTTTCAGAAACCAACCAATAAGTGAAAGACTTACAGCCATCCAAACTGCATATGCGCAGGGTGTGTCAGCAATGACACATCAGGTTTTAAAGAGTTAACCATTCTTAAGTGATTTATCCAATCCAACTTTATTTGTAAAGCACTTTAAAACAACTGCAGTGGACCAAAATGCTTTACAGAAGAGTAATTCAAACCAAAATAGAAGAATAAAATACAGAATAGAGTAAAAGACATAGAACTGTACAAAAACAAAAACAGTGCCGTACAGAAGAATAAATAAAACCCAAATAAAACAATAAAATACAACAATAAAAAGCCATACAATTAAAAGCAACAACAACAAAAAAATAAGAACAATAAACCACTACCAAAGAAAAACAATAGGATAAAAATGATACCTTCAAACATCGCACATGGTTTCAAAAGCCATGGAGAAAAAAAATATATATATATTATCACCATTTATTACGTATTATCTTTTGTGTTTTTTGGGAAAATCAGAAATCATATCATTTACTATATTTAATTTATTGTAGATGTTCATGAAAGCTGAGAATAAAGTTGATGTTATTATATCAGAAACAGAAAACATTGAAATAAAAGTGACTTTTTCAGCAAAGATATCAATAATCTCTATTTAAAGTCATTGATCAAGCTGTCTTGCGTACAAAATGTACAAAAATGGCCGATTTTGACAGTGATTATATCATGTGTGGATTCCTTTTCTTCATTAAATGGAGAAACTCATTATGGCCAAAACAAAATACTGGTTATTTATGCAATAGTATATCTGCTACAGGCACATAATCAGTTAGGTATCTGTAGATTAGTAAAATAAATAAATGGCTGCCATTTGTAGAAAAATGTGTCAGTACATCCTCTCAATGTGTATTTAATCTTTTCAAGTTTTAAAAAAAACATGACATCTTCGAGCCACTGGGCTCCAATGCAGCCTTCCAATGTAACAGTAGGGAACGTCTGAGCTGAGGTGGGGTGTGGGTGGGGGGTTGTTTTAGGGTGTTTTTGCATTTGTTTTCTGTTTCTTTTGTTTTGGTTTTTTTTTGTTTTTTTTTTTTCTTTCTTTCTCTGACTTTGTATGTATGCAAAATGTAAATGGTAAATTATATTTTTGTTACTGTTGTAAAAGTTTTGTCTTGCATATTTCCAACAAAATATTCCGGGAAAAAAAAAAAAATGGAGAAACTCAAAGTTGTGCTTCCTAACAGTAATGTAGTGTTTAAACCTTTATCGATTAAGTGACAATTTTTGGTAATTTCTGCAAATATTAACCCAAAAAGACCCAGTGCTACTTTTGTGGCAGTTCCCAAATGAATTTTTCTCTATTTCTAACTTTCTTAACCCCTTTAGCCCTATCAACCTGCCCGTGGGCCAAAAACAATTATATTAATATTCATCTACTATTCATCTACTTTCAGAACTCTGCAGCTAGGTTATTAACCAAAACCAAGAAGAGAGAGCACATTACTCCAGTGTTGGTTTCCCTGCACTGGCTACCGGTAACCTACAGAATTGATTTTAAGATACTACTCCTGACGTATAAAGCTCTAAATGTAACCGGACCAAGTTACATTGCAAACTCACTGATCAATTATGTACAAACTAGAACACTGAGGTCATCAAACGCAGGGTTACTAGCGACTCCCAGAAATATTACAAAGAAAATGGGGGACGCAGCCTTTACTAACTATGCACCAAAGTTATGGAATACAATTCCAAAAGACATTAGAGAAACCAGTTCACTGAATATATTTAAAACCAAATTAAAAACATTTTTATTCTCATTAGCCTTTGAAAGGAGATAAAAATGGGGTCACAATTCAGGAACCAGGAATGTGCGGTTTTTATTTTTATTTTATTTTATTGTATTTCTGTTTTTATTTTTTATTTTATAGTATTTCAAATTTCATCTTATTTCTTGCACTTCAAAAATTCTATGCATAATCACATATTTTAATGTGCGCTGTTTTTATATTTATTTTTATTTTATTGTATTTCTAATCAAATCTTAATGTATTTTAATATTGTATTTTTTCAATCAATGTGAAGCACTTTGGGCTACAATTTCTGTATGAAAGGTGCTATACAAATAAAGTTTATTATATTATTATTATTATTATTATTATTATAAAAAAAATATAATAAATCAGGACAATGGATGTTTTTTTCAACTTTTGCTCAAAGTTTAGACCCTAATGTTAATAAAAGTACATCAAAAGTGTATTTTAGTGCAAACTTTAATGTTCAAACATGATTTTTAATCTTTGTGGGGTGAAATATATATGCTATTAAAAATCTCCGACACGAACAATTCATTTATGCATATCATCGTCAATCCAGCCGAATAAAAACAAGCGAGGATAAAAAGTTCCAATTTCTCTTTTAGTTCATTACAGTTTACTCAGATACAATATTTTAGACAATGGGAATAGATTCTGTGAGGTCTCTAAATGTCCATAGACACCAAGAACATCCATATTATTGTGAAGTAATTCTTCATTTACTTTGGGTATGTCTTTTTAGGCGTTTTTCCCCTGAAAATATGGTCAGGGTTAAACAGGTTAACTGATTTAATTTATCTTAATTTATTCATGTTAATGCAGTCTGTGGATTAGAATCCACAAACTTGGCCAGTTTTTTTTTTCCGTTTTGAAAAAGGACAAAAAAATTATGAAGATATGGTCAGAAATATAACACCCCCCCCCGCCACCACCACCACCACCACCACCTCATTTTCATGCTTTTACTCACGTTTGTTTGTTCCAATTTCAAAACGTCATATCTCCGGTTGTATCGCTTACAAATGCAATTGTTCTCGGTCGTCTACGTGACCGACTTCTGACGCTACGACCTGTTGAAAAATCCCTAAGGGTTAAACAGTTTAGATCAGTAGATGGTTTTGGTCGCCAATAGCTGTTTGGGTCTTTATGGGTTAAATGGTGAAACTCAAAGTTTTCTCCGTTTTTGCATCCTGTCAGTAATATATTGTTTAAGGCGAAAATGCATGGTGGAATACGTTTGATATTTGCATTTATGTTCCAAGCGTCCTTAGCGTATAGAGGCCGGATGATTTTATTCAGCTAGGGTAAGCAGTAAAATAGACCACACAGGTTAAGGAGGTCTCAAATTGTTTGCGGCAACCTCATAAAAGATGGGAAATTGTGTTGGTTTTTCAGCAGATATGCAGAGCCAAGGTGAAGGACGTGGTTTGGCTGGAGCCACCGTGCTCACAAACACACACAGCATGGCTGCAAGCAATTGCCTTTATCGCACTATTGATCTTTTTTTTTTTTCCGTAGCGCTTGCTTTGTGGATTACCATATGTAAAAACGTGGTTATGTTAACAAAGCATGTGATTTAAATTCATGGGCTCTTTCGGAACAGACGACGCAAAATGGATGAAGACCTCACATCTGTGTAATAATGTAATTTATGTTTTCACCTGTTGCTCAATGGGGAATTAATGTATTTCATTACGTGTCTTTTTTAACATCTTGTCTTAATTGTTTAACCCATATCCATCGTCGACCAAAACCATCTACTGATCTAAACTGTTTAATACCTGTTGATCCACTTATCCTATCAATACATGTAAATAATTGGTGTAAAATGCAGTTTGTCATCTTTTCATGGTCATCAGATATGACCCATTTGGATGTTCAGAGGCGTAGTTACCATGGAAACACCGTCATCTTTTACAGCACAGGTGTCAAACATGTGGTTCAGGGGCCAAAACTGGCTCACCAAAGGTTCCAATCCGGCCCATGGGATGACTTTACAAAGTGCAGAAGACGTTAACAGTCAAAGGTGTCGAACTCGAAAATAACAGCATAATAACTTGTCCAACTGTAATCAGATCTATTCTGGGTTACTGGCAACGTATAAATCCAATTTGGTATGAATTCAACCAACAGTTTTGCTGCTATAGATGTAAATTTTAGCTCATTGTAAGTAAATGAGAAAAAAAAAAGATTTTAAAAATTCATTAAAAAATTGAACTTTGACCTATTTTTCCCAAACTGTAATCAGATCTATTCCGGGTCACTGGCAATCTATAAATCCAATTTGGTATGAATTCAACCAGCAGTTTTGCTGCTATAGATGTAAATTTTAGCTCATTATAAGTAAATGGGAAACAAAAAGATTTAAAAAATTCATTTAAAAAATTTGAACTTTAACCTACTTTTCCCAAACTGTCATCAGATCTGTTCTGGGTTACTGGCAATGTATAAATCCAATTTGGTATGAATTCAACCAATTGTTTTGCCACTACAGATGTTTGAAATTTTACCCATTATAACACAATGGGGGGGGGGGGGGGGAATCATAAAAAAATTAACTTTGACCTACTGTTACACTTGGTCTAGGGGTTGTCAAACTGTCATCAGATCTATTCTGGGTTACTGGCAATGTATAAATCCAATTTGGTATGAATTCAACCAACAGTTTTGCTGCTATAGACATGTCAATTTTAGCTCATTATAAGTAAATGGGGAAAAATAGATGTAAAAATTCATAAAAAATTTGAACTTTGACCTACTGTTCCCAAACTGTAATCAGATCTATTCTGGGTTACTGGCAACGTATATATCCAATTTGGTATGAATTCAACCAACAGTTTTGCTGCTATAGACATGTCAATTTTAGCTCATTATAAGTAAATGGGGAAAAAAGATATTAAAAATTCATACAAATTTGAACTTTAACCTACTTTTCCCAAACTGTCATCAGATCTGTTCTGGGTTACTGGCAATGTATAAATCCAATCTGGTATGAATTCAACCAATTGTTTTGCCGCTACAGATGTTTGACATTTTACCCATTATAACACAATGGGGAAAAAAAAAAAAAAAAAATCATAAAAAATGTAACTTTGACCTACTGTTACACTCGGTCTAGGGGTTGTCAAACTGTAATCAGATCTATTCTGGGTTACTGGCAATGTATAAATCCAATTTGGTATGAATTCAACCAACAGTTTTGCTGCTACAGACATGTAAATTTTAGCTCATTATAAGTAAATGGGAAAAAATTTTTTTTTTATAAATTTATGAAAAATTTTAACTTTGATCTACTGTTCCCAAACTGTTATCAGATCTATTCCGGGTCACTGGCAATCTGTAAACCCATTTTGGTATGAATTCAACCAACAGTTTTGCTGCTATAGACGTAAATTTTAGCTCATTATAAGTAAATGGGGAAAAAAAATGATTTTAAAAATTCATAAAAAATTTGAACTTTAACCTACTTTTGTCAAACTGTAATCAGATCTATTCTGGGTTACTGGCAATGTATAAACCCATTTTGGTATGAATTCAACCAACAGTTTTGCTGCTATAAACATGTAAATTTTAGCTCATTATAAGTAAATGGGAAAAAAAAAAGATTTTAAAAATTCATAAGAAATTTTAACTTTGACTTACTGTTCCCAAACTGTAATCAGATCTATTCTGGATTACTGGCAACGTAAAAATCCAATTTAGTATGAATTCAATAAACAGTGTTGCTACTAGAGTGTTAACAACAAACAAACAAACCAAACCAAAAACAATACCCCCTACTTTCCCTTTGGGGGGCGGGGTAAAAACCCCTGATTTTTACAGAATAAATGCAAAATAAATAGGATAATATTACAACAAACAGTGATAAATCACTTAAGAAAGGGTGAATATATATTTAAAAAAAAATATTTGCATGTCTTTATGGGTTAAATAACTTCAACAACCAAATAAACATTTCCTGTGTTATTAAAAATAAGCAGAAGTTATTGATTTCTGCTCAACTTGGATGTGCCAGCGCCAGATAAAACAACCTTTTATGATAGGATCAACCCCCAGGGAAACATAAAACACAACATATAAAGCCAGACTGGAACAAAAAAACATTCCAAAGAGAGCAATGGACAGTGGTATTAAGTTCAACAGAAATTGTTCAATGGACTATTGAATAGTGTCATTAGGAGAGGATTGGGCCATTTACAGTGCTTCAAAGCCTGAGACTGGCTTTTAGGGTCACAGGATAAGTGTGATATAGAGCTCAGAAGTGTTTGGAAGAAAGAGAGTGGTGCTATTTAGGCGTTATCCTGAACTATCAGATCACTACTGTATGTGCATTCTCTTTTATTTGAGCTCCGTCTCAGCAGGAGAGTAGACGCCACACTGTGCTGAAGTAATTATTTCATCGTTTTGGTCACGTCGTCTTGTCTCATCTTATTGTTTGTTTTTTTTTTGTTTTTTTTTTCCCTTTTATCTTTTCTATTCCTTTTGTCTCCAGCATTTCCTGCTCTGAAAGAAAAGAATAGAAAAAAAAACAATAAAATTAAAAAAAAAAAAAAAAGTTACACCACATGACATCATGATGAAAGTCTGTCACATAACATCGCCGGGGAATACGGCCAAGTCCAATCCGATTGTGATTAAAAATGAGAAAAAAGACGGGCCGGCGGTAAACAAGCTCCCCGGAGTCGAAGCGCAGACGTCGGATTCGCTGATGTCCATATTGTTTTCTATTTGGCTTAATCAAATGTCATCTGCAAATCTCATGGATTTGTCAAACGTGCTCTGCGTCCTCCGACCTCCAACAGTGAAAGAGCATAAAGTCTAATCCGCTTGAGTCTTGTTTATTATTCAAAAGCACTCAATGGAGGATTTGTAAAATACTTGACTGGATTGACATGTTCTACGTTCAATAAAAAAAAAAAAAAAAACAAGAGCAAGGGGAAGTACTTAGACAGTAAGACATTGTTTTATTCAATATTTGTTAGGTCTGACATGAAATCTCACAAAACATACACACAAAATGTGAAAGATTAACAAATATCTAATGAATTATGAACATTTTTATTTCAATGAAATGTCAGAAAGTCAGAAATAGGCTGAGATGATGTGGATGTAGGAAGTAGTTCAGGAAAATTCATGTGACAGAATCATCAGATACTTATTAGAACCATTTTTTTTAAAATCAATGTACACTTATAATATTATCTATCTATCTATCTATCTATCTATCTGTCTGTCTGTCTGTCTGTCTGTCTGTCTAGGTATCTAGGTATATATGTTATTTTTTTTTATGTGTTTATGTAAATCAAATTATATTTGTTCATAATACTATAAAGCCGGAAACCAAATTATTTAATAAGTATCAGTCATATTACTGTATATAGTATAGATATGCTTAGACTGGGGGGGGGTTGTACTTCTGGGGGTGAGAGTATGGTCAGGGTACATCTACACAATTTACCAATTCATGTCAGAAAACATATGTAGTGTCTTAAAAGTTTAATAAAGATATGTGCAAAAAAAAAAAAAAATCCATGAATATATAAGAGAACAGCTGTAGAGACCAGTATACATGAAAGGGTTAATTATATAAGGAAGAGGGGTGGGAGTTTGTAAGTTATACTTCTTCTCACTCCTTTTCGAATATGTATTATATGTTTTATGTTAAATGTTTTGTTTGTTTATTTTCTTCTGTTTTACATTCATATTTGGAAAAAAAAAAAAAAAAAATCTATCTATCTATTTATCTGTCTGTCTATCTATCTATCTATCTATCTACAAAATGTTCATACTGTCAAACCAAAGTTCGGCAGTTTTTGAGATTCAAACAATCATACCAACAAATTAACTCATTAAGACAACGATTTTACATTATCCGCATGTATCCACAAATTTCACTGAGTCATTCTAAACAGATATACATTCTGTTATATGTACTGTTTTCATACGTAATACATACTGTTAATGCAGTAAATATTCTGTTTATTCATATTTTATGTGTTTGTTTTTTTTCTATCTTTTACTCTACTTTGGTCTATTCTTAAAAATAATAATAAAAAAAAAAGATAATAATAATAATAATAATAATAAGATAAAATTAAAAAATTAAACTGAGTAGAGCTGTTTTCACCTAAAAATGAAGATTTGTACATATTTGTTGTTGATTTTATGCTCATTATCTATAGCAACACAATTATTTTGAACACAGCACACAAAACACATTTTAGTATTTGATCCCTTTAAGAAAATACAAAATAAAATCATTTATTGGTTGATAATACCAAACATCCATACATACTAAGGATAATATTTTGCAGTATGCATTCAAGAAAATAGATGTTGCCGTAAATTTGTGAAGTAAATCCTTCCATGACGAATATCTTATATCTCCAAATTCATATTCCCATGACCACATTTAGAATATTTATGAAGCTGACAACCTTATTTTTTATTAACTTCCCTGACATTTTATTTTGGTTAAGTGTAAATATTTTTTAACTCTTTAAAACCTGACGTGTCATCGGTGACACACCCTGTGCATATGCAGTTTGGATGGATGTAAGTCTGTCACTGTACGCAACTGGAAGCTGGAAAAGAAGCCGTTTTATTAGTTTTATAACATGCAGTAAATTGTAAATGATTGATAGATTTTAAAAGAAAAAGTGTTCTGGAAAAATACCTTTTAGTGAGTCAAAATAAAAACTTAAAAAAATCCAGGTGGAGCATTTTAGGCTTAGGGTTTAAAGGGTTAACATTATCATTTAATGTTTCTTTCAACATATTCAGTCTTTCAATAACTATAATATCACATTCAGTTTTATTCTACAGGTAAGTATTTGTACGACTTTCATTTCAAGGTTTTCACTCTGTCTGTGTTGATTTTATTTCACATCCTGCTCAGAAACAATTACACTTTAATTGTTTGTTTTTGCCATTTTGTTATTTTGTTTGTGCCCAAAAAATTGATGTTATTTGTTTTGAGTATGAACAAAATGTTAAATTTTCAACTATTTCTTTCAGGTTACAAAAAAAAAAAAAAAAGTACTTTACTATTTTAATTCATTATATTATAGCTACAACTGATCTAAATAAAAATGCTGCTGTTTCACAAATCAGACAACCAGCCAACCAAAAGAAAAAAGAAGTAAATGTAGTTCTCAGGGACAAACTTACGTAGCAAGAGTGTTTGTGAGTGGAGCTTCAGGGTTTCTGTATTTCTACAAATTCAATGACATGAACTGAGAGGACTCAGCGAGTTGGTATAGTATGATCCATTTCACACTCTTCAGCCGACATCAGACACTCCAAACTGAAGAGCTCGCTTTGTGCTAATGATTCCCTGCAATCAGCTATGAAAAATGTGTCATAAACCATGACTGTACCCAAATGTACAAATATTAAAAACCTCATCCAGCAGGCAGACATCCTGTTTTCACTTTTTACACTGAATGTTCATTTTATTAGTCATATAAAGGTTAGCAAAAAGGTGATAATGCTACTAGATTAGAGCCGCACAATATATCGCTTGAGCATCGTCATCGCGATGTACGCGTGCGCAATAGTCTTGCGATGTACGAGGCAAATGAACTCAACGTTTTCTCAACTAATTTCAAGGGTGCATAACGATCCGCCAATCGCAATCGTTCTTTATAAGTTTGCCGAAGCAGACCACACCCCTACACATGGAGTGAGTCGCTGGTAACAACATTGAAAAAGGAGCAATGAATAAGAAAAACGGGAACACTTTACTTGAAGGTCTACAGTCTACTCTCGTTATACCGCCAACTTCCGTTCACGGCCAAATTGGCGGTATAGCGAAAATGGCGTTACAACGGGTTGCGTCCATAATGTGCATGTCTTTACTATATGATGTCTATGCTGCCTCCGTTAACCCGTTCTAATTGCGTTTCTAAATAAATCTGGATTCTGTTATGTTGTAAGGGATCGTTTAAAGTGGGGAAACATTTTAAGCATTATTATACCGTGTCGGGAAATGACACCCCATCATCTTGAGGCTTTGGCTTAATCCCACGTCCTCTTCCCGACATCCTGACCTACTGAGTGTTCTGCGATAAATGAACGGTGGCCGTTCCGTAGACCTACTCGTAGCTTGTCGCGATCAGCGTCTGGCGCGTTTGTTTCAGTGCATTGTTAAAATTTATGTGTACTCGATGGCAATCACGCTGGCGGTATAACGGTCGGGAAGTCAATGGTGTAAGTGTTGTTTGTGCATGGAACTGGGCTGGCGGATGGCGATAGGCGGAAATGGCGGTAGCTAATGGAATAATGCATTGGGGATTTTTGTGCAATGGTTTTGGTCGGCGGTGAGCGAAAATGGCGGTATAACGGCGGGCATTTTAACGAGAGTAGACTGTAGTTTATAATGCATTAAGCGCACATTCATAAGACATTATAATGCATTTATTATAAAAGTCATTACAACAGTTTATGATCATGTAAAACAACTTATACCAAGGTTAATAAAGTATTATAAGTGTAGGCATAATGTATTCTAAATTCAGCTTTCATTATGTTTTATACATCCATACCAAAGTGACAACAGTGTCTGAAGGAAGAATCTCCAGTCCTGGGTTACAGAACACATCCTAACCATCATAACTCTAGCCAGTTATAGAGACAGAGAACTGCTGTGACATGTAGTTTCTGAAACTGAATAATGCCTTAGAAACATCAATAATAAGTTACAGGATGACTTTAGGAGCTTTTAGTAAAGGGACAACACTGTCTAAGGTTATTAGCAATTGTATGATATTATAACACAAGTATGATGACGTATGAACAGTATCTGCTGGTTCTAAGGAAAGGGTAAAAATTATACATCAAAGTGTTCTTAATAACTCTTTATTTTGCAAAAACAAAAAAACATTAAAAGAACAGAGTCAGTAAATAGAAGTGTTACATGTTGCTTTGTACATAAATAAAAAATAATGTGGCAGCTCTAAATCTTTGTTAATTCAAACACATATATATTTTTTTATTTTTTAATAAATATGAAATCCCTAAAATAGATGGGCATAGGGACCAGTGACAAAACCTAACAAAAGTTCCCACCTAAAAAATAAATTCCTTCACACTACTTTGGTATGGATGTATAAAACAGTATTAAAGCTGAATTTAGAATACATTATGCCTACACTTATAATACTTTATTAACCTTGGTATAAGTTGTTTTACATGATCATAAACTGTTGTAATGACTTTTATAATGCATTATAAATGCATTATAATGTCTAATGAATGTGCGCTTAATGCATTATAAACTAGACCTTCAAGTAAAGTGTTACCAAAAAAAACTAAGACTTGGTGCAGCATCAGTTATCTGGATTTCTTTCGGCTACGAGAACGATGATATCGAGGAAGATGTATAAGAGGAGTTGTTTTAGATTGCTTAACAAGTTATTTACACAATAGACAACAGTATGTACAGTTTGCTGGGAAATTGTCTAATTGTTTAAAAATTGAATATGGAGTTCCTCAAGGCTCTGTTCTGGGGCCAAAATTATTTATTTTATATATTAATGATATATGTGATGTATCAAAGATAATGCAGTTTATTTTGTTCGCGGATGATACAAGCTTTCTTTATTCAGGTGACGATTTAAAAACGTTAGTACAGAAAATAGAAAATGAGATGGTTCAACTCAAAAAATGGTTTGATATAAACAAATTATCTGTGAACTGGAATAAAACGAAGTTCTGTATTGAGTAAAGCAAAATATGTGTTGGATTATAAAGCAATGAGAATTTTATATTGCTCACGTATTCTGCCGTATTTGAGTTATTGTATTGAAGTATGGGGCAACACATATATGAGGAACACAGAACCATTGTTTTTATTACAGAAAAGAGAAATAAGAATCATGTATAATGTTAATTTCAGGGAACATACAAATGAGATGTTTATTAAATCAGGATTGTTTAAGTTTAAAGAGTTGGTTGAATTAAGGGCATTGCTGATTGTGTTTAGAGCAAGAAACGGACTTTTGCTGCAAATTTGCAGAGATTATTTGTTTTAGTATGACAGGATGAAGAACATAGAAGGAGGTTTAATTTTAAACAGCAAAGGGTTCGGACTAATGTGAAGAAAATGTGTGTTTCTGTTGTGGGTGTCAGGATGTAGAATTCTTTGGCAGTGGAAGAGAGGAGCTGTATAAATGTTTTTCAGTTTAAGAGGTTGTATAGGGAAAGAATAGAGAAGTTTTATAAAAGCATGTAATGATATAATTCAACTTATGGATGTTGGATATATTGTATTTGCATTGTCAGGTAAACTGTTTACTGTAATAATTGTCATGGCAACATATTTGATGTGAGCAAATGTTTCAAGAAAGGGGCAGGTGTTAAAAGTTTTCTTCATCCTGCTCCTTTCCAATCATTTAGATTGAAATGAATGAATAAAATTAAAAAAAAAAAAAAAAAAAAAAAAAAGAAAGGAAATGAACAATATTAGTGATGGGACTTTTGGCTCTGAAAAGAGCCATTCAAAAGACTGGCTCTTTTATGTTTTTTTGCATTATTTTGAAACACCAATATTTTAATGACTAAATAGGCTACATGTGATGATTGACATTACATTTTAAAGGTGTTTAATTGGCGCGACAGTAAATATTATCTTACCGTAAAAAAGAATAGTTAGTTCAAATGTGTGGGCTAAATACATGACATGAGAGGTGACATTAGGCTACTGGTGTCAAACATGCGGCCTGGGGGCCAAATCCGGCCCGCCAAAGGGTCCAATCCGGCCCATGGGATGAATTTGTGAAATGCAAGTAATGTAAGTAACTTTTACATAAAGTACATTTTGAATTAACTACTTTTTACTTTTACTTGAGTAGATTTTTAGATAGGTACTTTGACTTTTACTTGAGTGGAATTTAATTTATACTTTTACTTAATTACAATTTTTCAGTATTTTTCCACCTCTGCCTATATTAGCACAAGTAAAATGTTTATGGCTTCATGAGCATTGTATTGGGAGTCTATGATCATACAATCATAGAGGTATCGCCGGTGACGCAGTGGTCATCTAGGGGTTTACAGGATATCTCAATACTCCATAATCCCCCACGAGGACTGAGGAAGCTGATGGAGGAGCTATAACAAGAGTAACATTTTGGTGATCGGATCAATGATGTGTGAAAAAACAAAAAAGTGTGGCAGAAGGAGTAGGAGTAAAAATAGAAGCTATGCTCATTCATGAGTTGTTTTATAATTTTAGAAGATCAAATTCGATGCGTATTTGTGTGAATTTCCTGCATCATCTACTAACACAATGTGCAACAAGTTTACATTAACATCCATGTGACAAATCTTGAATTATACCCGTAACTGACTTTGAAATGACATCTCTGCGATAAATTACTATTATTTTGTCTATTTCCTCCGATCCCCTCTCCTTGAGTCTCCTCCTCTGAAGGACTAAGGAGTCGAGGAGGTAGTATTTGAGAACTGAGAAGAGGGGAATGTGTCAAGATGTTAGCGTGTTAGCGGCATATAAAAATGGAATACCTTTTTGGAAGTATAGTATTTTAGTAATGGAATTAGGAATGGGCTCTTTGCTTTTCACCTGTTTTTTGGTGAAGGAAATATTGACTCACACTTAAAACATATTTTCTGACACTATTAATATATGCATAATAATGCTGGATGACACGTCATGAAAAAGAAAATAAGTCGTTGTTCTGAGCTACCATAGAAACTTGATGAGGGACATATTTTTTAACTCATATTTCTGTCAGATGAATGTTTGTCCCTACAAAAACGTATTAGAGCCACATAAGAAAAAAAAAAACAAACGTTTGTCACTACGAGAATAAATTCATAATAGTTCAAGAATAGGTCATAATATAATGACAATAAAGTCGTAGTTTTAAAAAACTCATTATTTAACAAGAATAAAGTCATAATATTTTGAGAATAAAGTCATAATATAATGACAATAAAGTCATAGTTAAAAAAAAAAATCATTATTTAACAGGAATAAAGTCATAATATTTTGAGAATAAAGTCATAATATAATGACAATAAAGTTGCAGTTTTAAAAAACTCACCATTTAACAAGAATAAAGTCGTAATATTTCGAGAATAAAGTCATAATATAATGACAATAAAGTCATAGTTAAAAAAAAAAAAAAAAAATCATTATTTAACTGGAATAAAGTCATAACATTTCGAGAATAAAGTCATAATATAATGACAATAAAGTCGTAGTTTTAAAAAACTCATCATTTAACAAGAATAAAGTCATAATATTGCGAGAATAAAGTCATAGTTTAAAAAAAAAAACAACTCATTATTTAACAAGAATAAAGTCGTAATATTTCAAGAATAAAGTCAGAATATAATGACAATAAAGTTGTAGTTTTAAAAAACTCATCATTTAACAAGAATAAAGTCATAATTTTGCGAGAATAAAGTCATAGTTTAAAAAAAAAAACCTCATTATTTAACAAGAACAAAGTTGTAATATTTCGAGAATAAAGTCATAATATAATGACAATAAAGTTGTAGTTTTAAAAAACTCATCATTTAACAAGAATAAAGTCATAATTTTGCGAGAATAAAGTCATAGTTTAAAAAAAAAAAAACCTCATTATTTAACAAGAACAAAGTCGTAATATTTCGAGAATAAAGTCATAATATAATGACAATAAAGTTGTAGTTTTAAAAAACTCATTATTTAACAAGAACAAAGTCGTAATACTCCGAGAATTAAGTCATAATATAATGAGAATAAAGTCGTAGTTTTAAAAAACTCATCATTTAACAAGAATAAAGTCGTAATATTCCGAGAATTAAGTCATAATATATTGACAAAAAAGTCATAGTTTTAAAAAAAAACCTCATTATTTAACTAGAATAAAGTCGTAATATTTCGAGAATAAAGTTATAATATAATGAGAATAAAGTCGTAGTTTTAAAAACTCATTATTTAACTAGAATAAAGTCGTAATATTTCGAGAATAAAGTCATAATATAATGACAATAAAGTCGTAGTTTTAAAAAACTCATCATTTAACAAGAATAAAGTCATAATATTGCGAGAATAAAGTCATAGTTTAAAAAAAAACCAACTCATTATTTAACAAGAATAAAGTCGTAATATTTCAAGAATAAAGTCAGAATATAATGACAATAAAGTTGTAGTTTTAAAAAACTCATCATTTAACAAGAATAAAGTCATAATTTTGCGAGAATAAAGTCATAGTTTAAAAAAAAACAACTCATTATTTAACAAGAACAAAGTCGTAATATTTCGAGAATAAAGTCATAATATAATGACAATAAAGTTGTAGTTTTAAAAAACTCATTATTTAACAAGAACAAAGTCGTAATACTCCGAGAATTAAGTCATAATATAATGAGAATAAAGTCGTAGTTTTAAAAAACTCATCATTTAACAAGAATAAAGTCATAATATTTTGAGAATAAAGTCATAATATAATGACAATAAAGTCATAGTTAAAAAAAAAAAAATCATTATTTAACAGGAATAAAGTCATAATATTTTGAGAATAAAGTCATAATATAATGACAATAAAGTTGCAGTTTTAAAAAACTCACCATTTAACAAGAATAAAGTCGTAATATTTCGAGAATAAAGTCATAATATAATGACAATAAAGTCATAGTTAAAAAAAAAAAAAAAAAAAAAAAAATCATTATTTAACTGGAATAAAGTCATAACATTTCGAGAATAAAGTCATAATATAATGACAATAAAGTCGTAGTTTTAAAAAACTCATCATTTAACAAGAATAAAGTCATAATATTGCGAGAATAAAGTCATAGTTTAAAAAAAAAACAACTCATTATTTAACAAGAATAAAGTCGTAATATTTCAAGAATAAAGTCAGAATATAATGACAATAAAGTTGTAGTTTTAAAAAACGCATCATTTAACAAGAATAAAGTCATAATTTTGCGAGAATAAAGTCATAGTTTAAAAAAAAAAACCTCATTATTTAACAAGAACAAAGTTGTAATATTTCGAGAATAAAGTCATAATATAATGACAATAAAGTTGTAGTTTTAAAAAACTCATCATTTAACAAGAATAAAGTCATAATTTTGCGAGAATAAAGTCATAGTTTAAAAAAAAAAAAACCTCATTATTTAACAAGAACAAAGTCGTAATATTTTGAGAATAAAGTCATAATATAATGACAATAAAGTTGTAGTTTTAAAAAACTCATTATTTAACAAGAACAAAGTCGTAATACTCCGAGAATTAAGTCATAATATAATGAGAATAAAGTCGTAGTTTTAAAAAACTCATCATTTAACAAGAATAAAGTCGTAATATTCCGAGAATTAAGTCATAATATATTGACAAAAAAGTCATAGTTTTAAAAAAAAACCTCATTATTTAACTACAATAAAGTCGTAATATTTCGAGAATAAAGTTATAATATAATGAGAATAAAGTCGTAGTTTTAAAAACTCATTATTTAACTAGAATAAAGTCGTAATATTTCGAGAATAAAGTCATAATATAATGACAATAAAGTCGTAGTTTTAAAAAACTCATCATTTAACAAGAATAAAGTCATAATATTGCGAGAATAAAGTCATAGTTTAAAAAAAAACCAACTCATTATTTAACAAGAATAAAGTCGTAATATTTCAAGAATAAAGTCAGAATATAATGACAATAAAGTTGTAGTTTTAAAAAACTCATCATTTAACAAGAATAAAGTCATAATTTTGCGAGAATAAAGTCATAGTTTAAAAAAAACAACTCATTATTTAACAAGAACAAAGTCGTAATATTTCGAGAATAAAGTCATAATATAATGACAATAAAGTTGTAGTTTTAAAAAACTCATTATTTAACAAGAACAAAGTCGTAATACTCCGAGAATTAAGTCATAATATAATGAGAATAAAGTCGTAGTTTTAAAAAACTCATCATTTAACAAGAATAAAGTCATAATATTTTGAGAATAAAGTCATAATATAATGACAATAAAGTCATAGTTAAAAAAAAAAAAATCATTATTTAACAGGAATAAAGTCATAATATTTTGAGAATAAAGTCATAATATAATGACAATAAAGTTGCAGTTTTAAAAAACTCACCATTTAACAAGAATAAAGTCGTAATATTTCGAGAATAAAGTCATAATATAATGACAATAAAGTCATAGTTAAAAAAAAAAAAATCATTATTTAACTGGAATAAAGTCATAACATTTCGAGAATAAAGTCATAATATAACGACAATAAAGTCGTAGTTTTAAAAAACTCATCATTTAACAAGAATAAAGTCATAATATTGCGAGAATAAAGTCATAGTTTAAAAAAAAACAACTCATTATTTAACAAGAATAAAGTCGTAATATTTCAAGAATAAAGTCAGAATATAATGACAATAAAGTTGTAGTTTTAAAAAACTCATCATTTAACAAGAATAAAGTCATAATTTTGCGAGAATAAAGTCATAGTTTTAAAAAAAAAAAACTCATTATTTAACAAGAACAAAGTCGTAATATTTCGAGAATAAAGTCATAATATAATGACAATAAAGTTGTAGTTTTAAAAAACTCATTATTTAACAAGAACAAAGTCGTAATACTCCGAGAATTAAGTCATAATATAATGAGAATAAAGTCGTAGTTTTAAAAAACTCATCATTTAACAAGAATAAAGTCGTAATATTCCGAGAATTAAGTCATAATATATTGACAAAAAAGTCATAGTTTTAAAAAAAAAACCTCATTATTTAACTACAATAAAGTCGTAATATTTCGAGAATAAAGTTATAATATAATGAGAATAAAGTCGTAGTTTTAAAAACTCATTATTTAACTAGAATAAAGTCGTAATATTTCGAGAATAAAGTTATAATATAATGAGAATAAAGTCGTAGTTTTAAAAAACTCATCATTTAACAAGGATAAAGTCATAATATTGTGAGAATAAAGTCATAATATATTGATAAAAAAGTCATAGTTTTTAAAAAAAAACAAAAAAAACAAACTCATTATTTAACAAGAATAAAGTTGTAATATTTCAAGAATAAAGTCATAATATAATGAGAAAAAAGTCGTAGTTTGAAAAAACTCCTTATTTAACAAGAATGAAGCCGTAATATTTTGAGAATAAAGTCGTGGTTAAAAAAAAAAACAAAAAACAAACAAACTCATTATTTAATGAGAATAAAGCAAATGAATAAAATAAGAAATATTAATATTTTTGAACTGCATGTACAAATATATTGAGACACATCGTGGCTACGGTTCATGCTGATTTGAGATATAAATATCAATATTTTCTTAAAGTTCAATGGGATATTTTTCTTCCTAAGTGAGATGTGAAGGAAGTAGATGGTTAATCGAGGTAAAAAAAACAAAACAAAAAAAACATAGTATTTGCAGTATTGTAGACATTATTGAAACTTAATCTTATTCTACTATATTAAATTGTCCTGTGCTCTATGTTTCATGTTTTATTAAGTTAATAACACAGGTTCAGGACCCCACCTCACCTCACATCATGTAATTCCCCATGTGCATCTACAGTATGTAAGTGGGTTTAACCCTTTTTTTATTCACTGTTTCCACCTCCATGTCATCCATCTTCCATTAATCCCCTCCCCTCCACCCTTATCCATCCATTCCCTATCAATGGTAATAATTTAGTACCAGAATTTGTGCACATAGAAATCATAATCAACGCGTATAAATCCCGCTCTCACTCTGGGGGCGGGCACTGAATAGAACCCCTCTCCTTCTGATTGGTCAGTTTCGAAAACTATTGTCTCCAGGTTGGAACCAAGGGTGGGTCATCCAGTGCCATTTCGTGTTAGCCTTGCACACTGAGGTTAATACACCTTGCCTTGCTCTGAAGATGGCCGTTTCAAAAGAAAAGAAATGGAAGTAGTCGTCTTCTGGTCAAGTCCACCATTGTCTCTTTCAATAGCTCTGGTCAAAGCATGACCGACGCAGGATGGTCTGCTTCAGATTGGTTCTGACCTTGAGACAGTAGGTTTCTAAACTGACCAATCAGAGGGAGACCCGCCCCTAGAGTGCCAAAATTCAGCAACCCCGAACACAGAGAACGCGAGCATGCATAGAGATGGCAAGTGTGTAGACGGTCGTATCGAGTTTGCATGGAATAGGATTTATGCGTGCAGATTATGATTTCAATGTGTGCAAATTTCGGCACTAAATTATCGCCATACTCATCCCTAGGGATGGAGATCGATAAGAATTTAACCCTTTCATGCATAGTGGTCACTACAGTGGACAGATATTCTCCAGCTGTTCTCTTGTATATTCATGGGTTTTGTTGTTTTACTTCCATATCAGCCAACACAGTGGCCTCCAAAACACTGCAGTTCATACAATTATTGTTACTTTGCTGCTCATGATAAACCTGATCTGCAGTAACATGTTTTAGTGTAAATCAGTTGCTAATTGTTATTAGACTGTAATTAACAGTTTCCTGAAACAATTTTTTTTTTTTTTTTTTTTTTTTTTTTTTTTTTTTTTTTGCATATCCTCCTGAGACCCAGCAATGCATTTTGTCCTCTGTACACTCCAAAAAATGATTATTGGCTCTAATAAACATGAAGTAATATTTTAAAGTAAAATGTGACTGAAATATATGAAATTTAAAGTTTATTTATCCGAAAAAGTCAAACATAATGTGAATATGCTTAGTATAAAAATGAATCTAAACAAATAGAGTAAACTTTATTTACTAGATCACATAAAAAGGCTGAGCGTCACAGTCAAACACAGTTTATGTAAAAGTTTGCATTAACTAAATCAAATCTGACTGAAGGTATTTAATTTATTCATATTGACTCAATATGATAGAAAAAAACATTGTATTAAATGCAACTCTTTACATTAAACTTATGTAATAAAATCACATGGAAAATTTACATGTAATTAAAATACATAAAGTCAACATTTTTGGCTTAATTATTGTTTTGAGTGTAGGGGACAAAAGTTTGACAGTTTAACTTAAAAAATGCTGTGCATTACAAAGGACATTCCATAAAAAAATCAATTAAAAAAAAAAAAAATTAAAAATGTATCTGAAAAAACTGTTGCATTATGCAGTTTTCAATCAAGACAATTTTTTAATGTAAAAACGCTAAAACTGTCAAATTCCTGGGTCTCAGGAGGATATTATCTCCATGAAATGAGTTATAACTAATTTTAGAGTATGATAAAATGTGAGAAAACATTAGCAAATTTAGCAATTAGCGGCATTAAAAATGTTTTTATTTCATAGTTTTCACACAGTATATCACTTTCTGATGATGAGTTTTAAATACATCTTTCTTTGCTTCAAAAATTAAATGCATGGTGTCCAGCTGAGTGGACATTTTTGTGACTCCACGAAAAATAGGTTCATAAAAAAACATTAATTTGCATTGGTTTTTTCATGCCTAAAGAGGAATAAAAACACTCAAGAAAAAAATGTCAACTACGATTCTCATAATTCACGCATGAAAGGGTTAATGATTCTGATTCCATTATCGATTCTCATTGGGTGAGGGAATAAAAGAGTACAAAAGGGTGTGTTTGCATTAACTGTCTTTTATATTTCCATCTCTGCACAGAAAATATAACATTTCATTTCATTTCACATGTTTATTCCAAACCCGCTACCACATTTATACACTTAACAGACGACGACTGGACAACACATGGTTTGAAAAGGGGATGGAAGAAGCATTGCTTTTAAAACTCCAACCCCTCACACCACACCCCTTATGAAACAAAAATATATGGCAATATTTTGAAATATATAATGCATTATATTAAAAAAATACATTTCCATATATGGGAAAGTAGTGCATATATTTTCCAATATACTGCAATATATGCTTTAATCATATATTGATACATATAAAACATATATTGCAATGAAGACAAAAACTGCCCTATATTTTTACATATAGTTTTATTGAAACTCAATTTCTTTCCACTGACACAAGTTTACATAAAGCAGATATTTATCAACACTTACATTACTTGGTATGCATAATAACATATTTCATGAAAACATGCATCGTGATATACATGAAAAATGTGTTAACTGAAAAAAGATACCTTCTTAGTCATTTTGGCAACATAGGATGAAAAAGATGTACATATGTATAAACATGCATATTTTTTGAAGTGTATTACTAAATATATAATGACACATATATACATATATAAGTAAATATATTGTCATATATGTTTCAATATATGGAAAGCGGCAATTCCTTATGTATGTTTCAATATATTGTAATATAATACAAAATATATTGACACAATATATTATTCTGTATATTTTAAATATAAATATATATTATACAGTAATATATTTTTCAGTCAGTAATATATTGACAGTCAATATATAGAGAAATATATTTTCTTTGCATAAGGGACAACCCATCACAACATTTCACTACACCAAAACAAAACAATACAGAACGTTATAGAACAATACAGAACAGTACAAGACATTACAAATCAATACAGAACATTACAATATCACATCCTCACAAGACAAGAACATAAACATGAACAGGCCCAGACACACTCTGACTCCATACCCACTCCCCCTAACGGCACCCACACTGTTTAGAGCAGGGGTGTCAAACTCATTTTCTTTCAGGGGCCACATTCACCTCCAGTAGGCCGGACCAGTCAAATAATAGCATAATAGCCTATAAATAATGACAACTCCTATTTTTTTTAGTGCAAAAATAACATTAAATGATGAAACTATTGCTATCCAAAACAAAAAAAGATGTGAATAACTGGAAAAAAAAACAAAAAACTGAAATTTCTGAAGAAAATTAAGTACAATTTTATCAATTTTATGCCTCAACTTATGATTTCTACATGTGCATTACAGATCAGATCTACCAAGGCACAAAACATGCAGAATATTGTTAAATTTGCACTCATTTTTCTTTAGACATTCCAGGTTGTTCATATTTGTTTAGGTAATTGACATTTTATTGTTAAAGGATATCAGAATTTAATGTTCTTTGCAATAAAAAAGAAATAAAAAAAATAAAAGAGAAAAAAATGGTGTTGCCATAATTTAGAGGCATAATATCATATTATTTTTCTCACATTAAACCAAGAAGAATGTTTGGAATCATTATATCTAGGTTATTATGCTGTTATTTTTGAGTTTGATGCCCTCAGGGTAATTTTTGCATTTTGCACTTTGTAAATTCATCTTGCGGGCCAGATTGGAACCTTTGGTGGGCCGGTTTTGGCCCCCGGGCCGCATGTTTGACACCTGTGGTTTAGGGCATCAGTGTCACTTCGTCTCCTCCAAGTACTTCTTCATTATTTGTTTTTTAAACATTCTTTTAAACTGAAAAATGTTTGCACACTTTTAATTCATCAGCTAAACCATTCCACAGTACTACTCCCCTTACTGAGATGCACATTGATTTTTTTAAAGTAGTTCTTACCTTTGGTTGGCACAATTTATTAATACCTCTGAGATCGAATTTATGTTGAGAATCTCTGTCTTTGAATAATTTTTGAATATTACCTGGAAGACATTTTGTTGATGCCCTAAACATGAGTTTTGCTGTTTTGTAATCCACCAAATCTAATAATTTTAAGTCTACTGACTGGAAAAAAATGGGTTGGTGTGGTCATCAACCCACCAACATATACAGTATGTACAAATAATAACTAGAAAAGCACTTGGAGAGCACAGACCTCCGCCAAGTCAGATCAGTCCCCCCCGATCACCACCAAAGTTTAATCATTTGTTCCTTGTGCCAGTATCAACATTTCCTGAAATTTTCATCCAAATCCATCCATAACACTGGTCTACAAGGAAAATGCTTCCAGAATAAAAGTAATGAAATTTTACCACATGAGAGTCACTTATAAAGAAAAATCAAGTAAAAAATGCTGGTTGGCTGAACTTTCCAAGATACAGCCTTGGGTCAAAATGTGAAATTCAAGAAATAACGAAAGAATGGGTTTGACTCAAAAGGAATATTTGTCTCAGAGCTACAAGATCTACTTCAAAACACTGTCTGCACATTAGAATACATTCACTTTACAGGTTCTATTTAGTGGAAGATTTAGAAAACTATTATATAAATGTACATAAATCAATATATGTGTGTAATAACACTTTATCATATACCTTGAAAACATCAGCAAACTGGCACTTTTGTCAAACGTTTTCCGATCATTCTTATTAAAATACGAAACATTTAGCACATTTAATCTCTGAAGCAAATCATTTCTAAAAAATTGTAGACCAGTGTAACTTTTTGAGTTATCTTGCACACAGACAGACAGACAAACCAACACTGGCAAAAACATAACCTCCTTGGCGGAGGTAATAACAGATGACGCCAGGCCCGGTTCAGGGGGGAGGGGGAGGGGGCGTACAGTGAAAGTGAAACTAAAGGCTCTTTACTAATTCCTCTGTTGCCGCATTTCCACTACGTGAAATCGGTTCGACTCGGCCTGTCTCCCATTTTTGTGCACCTCATTTCCTTTTCCCTACCTTCAGAAACTTGTATTTGAGGAGTTACGATGTTTGTTGGCCACACCGGAACCGGAACTGGGCCCGGTGTTTACTGCCGCTAGATTCAGAAGCGCCGGTAACTAGCGAATCAAATGAATCACATGCTGTGGACAAATGTTTCAGCATATAGGAGGGATTCCACCCTTTTGAAGAAATGAAAGCTGTGCAAGTGTTACAAGTGGCCCTGGTGTCGACTTTTTAGACCGTTTCTGGCTAAGTTCTGACCAAAACACGTGTGACGTCATCGCGCATGCACAACAAATGCAGAATCGATAAACAGAATCATTAAGCAGGCAGGCAAACGATTCCAAGGAATTGAGCTACTGGGATCTTGTTCTCAAAAAGAATCGGTTCTTGATTCCCATCCCCATTCATCACTCTGTTAGTAGTGGGCGGATTGATTGAAATATCGATTAGTATCGATACCAAGTCAGTATCGGTATCAGATTAATGCTAGCGTGGTGAGATTGATACTTTAGTTTCAGTTTTTCTTTTGTACACATTGTTCCGGTTTCGTCAAAGAGGCAATAGCCAGGTTGCCGGACTCGTTGCTTCTGTCTTAGTGCGGAGCAGGCACACTTTGCCTCTCCTCCCCTCTCTTGTGTTTCGATGTTGTGCCATCAAATGACTCAGCACCACAAAGCAAACAAACAAGCCGCCGGCTCAGGTGCGCCCGCCCACCAGCACACTTCCAACACATGTACAGACTGAGACACGGAGCAGAAGAATGATATGGAAGTACAGCGCCATGTGGTTATATTTTCAGGATGAAAATAAGACAACAGCAAGCTGAATAATTTGTAAAAAGACTATAAGGTACAGATAATTTTGAATGAACTTTTTGTATTGCAGTTTCTGAACACTACCTGAAAAAAAAAAAAAAGTTTTCTCATGGTCATTTTGTACAGTTTATTTAAGAAAAAAAATCCAGACATGACAATGTATGGGGAAAAAATTGTTTTGTTACTGTTCTATTGTTTCTGAAAAAAAATTATTTTGATAATAAAGTATTTTTTTATTTACGTATAAACTTCATCCTCATTCTACGGAAGCGTATTGCATTCACTCAAAAAATTTAATTCAGCTCTGTTTTACTGAATTAACGAGATAATTATCTCGTAATTACGAGAAAAAAAAGTTTAAAAAAAAAAAAAAAATTGGCGCTGTTTTTCTGAATTTACGAAATACTGTTTCCTGAAAAAAAAAAAAATTGCTCTGTTTTTCTGAGTTTTCGAGATACTGTTTTCTGGAAAAAAAAAAAAAAATTGCTCTTTTTTTCTGAGTTGACGAGATACTGTTTTTTGGGAAAAAAAAAAGCTCTGTTTTTCTGAGTTTACGAGATACTATTTTCTGAAAAAAAAATAAATTTGCTCTGTTTTTCCGAGTTAATGAGATACTGTTTCCTGAAAAAAAAAAAAAAAAAAAAAAATGCTCTGTTTTTCTGAGTTTACGAAATACTGTTTTCTGGAAAAAAATAAATTTGCTCTGTTTTTCTGAATTTACCAGATACTTTTTCCTGAAAAAAAAAAAAAAAATTTGCTCTGTTTTTCTGAGTTGACGAGATACTGTTTTCTGGAAAAAAAAAAAAAAAATAAATTTGCTCTTTTTTTCTGAGTTTATGATATACTGTTTTCTGGAAAAAAAAGAAAAAAAAAATTGCTCTTTTTTTCTGAGTTTACGAGATACTGTTTCCTGAAAAAAAAAAAAAAAATTGCTCTGTTTTTCTGTGTCAGTGGGACAGCGGTCCCTGATCTAGTCAGGAGCTCCTTCTACTTGTGCCGCTGAAAAGCCATCGGGGGAGCGTGAAGTTGTTTCCGTTCTCGTATTTTTTCTCATAATTACGAGATAATTATCTCGTTAATTCAGAAAAACAGAGCCGAGTTTAATTTTTTGTGTGAATGCAATACACTTCCGTATGATTCTGTCCTGGGTTTAAACTATTTAATAATAAGAAGGGAAGCATCAAAAAACACTTAAAGGTCATAAAAATTAATTGAGATTTAGCAATTCGATGATGCATCCACCTTTCTTATTGAAATGCATCGATATCAATATTGGCGATACTGATCCTGTATTTACTCAGTATCGGATCGATATCAAAATACGCAGTATCGCACACCACTACCCTCTATTATTCAATAAATATTTTCTCACATAATAATATTACTCTACTAAATATTAAAGCTATGTTATGTTAGATTACCAAAGTTTCTGTCCTATAAGAAGATCTTCAACTTTATCACAACTACTGCTAAGACTAACTTTTTTCTCCACCCAAAGCTACAAATATTCACATTTGTCGACTGCCAAAACCAGAAGCCTTAAAGACGGCATTCAGACCAACTGTAGTGTAAACTATGGTTTGCTCTGAAAAGCATACATCCACCCAAACACATTTTCAACATGCATTACTGTACCGCTCAATACAAGCAAACAAGACAGAAACAAACACTCTTTAGCTGGCAGCTGTTTGGTAGCCGTCCACATACTGTACATCACATTAACTGATTTCCACATTGTTTGGTATTCTGCTTACAAAATGTCACTAGCAATGTTTCAGGATTTGGTAAACGTGCCCCGTGTCTGAGGACCCCTAACCACAGAATAGCTTTGCAGCATAATCCGCTGAAGTCTTGTTTACTATACAAAACAAGCACCCTCCTCTGAGGGCTTTGGAGAATGCTAAGGATAGAATGGAAGCGATGCCTGTGAATGTGGCTCTTCACTTGTCACCACAGCAGCCTCTCCAGAGAATTGCACAGTTGCAAAGTATGTAATTAGAATAATTGGTGCCGAACAGCAGAGTAAATGTTAGACAATATACATCGTCGGATTGGATGTAAATATTTATTTATTTATCTACTTATTTTTCAGGTCATGGTAATGTATATGGTGGCAGGCAGGGACTTCCAAATGCCACGGAGAATGAGGAAAAGGTCAGAAGCCTTCATTCTACTGTACGCTTTTACCGGAAACGTGTTTGCCAACAGGCTACAAACAAGCCTGTACTAAAATGATCCTGTCACTTATGAGATGAAGCTATTACGTTGGAGAAGAAAACAATCAATCAAGTCATGTATGTACACGACTACAGTCTGTTTAGTTGCTTTTCTTCATTAGCAGCAAATTAGCTGCACTGTATTTACATCTGTGTCTTTCCCTTCATCAACAGTATGTAACAAAAGCACTTTCTTTCTTATTAAGTGAAATGTCATTATAATTAGGGCTGTCATAATGAAATTTTAGTTGATGATTAATTGTCACACAAACGCAAGTAATGATTTAATTGTGTTTTTTTTTTGTTTTTTTTTGTTCATTTTATGCCACTATTGTACTATAAGCCTAAGAATAGTTTATTTACACACACATTTGTTAGATTTAATTAAGACAAAGAGGTAGCTAGTGGTGCTGAACAGGGGAGCTCAAACAGTAACAATAAAAACAGCAAGTCTGCATATTAGGTTACGTTACGAAAACTAATGAAATGATGAAAACTCCAACTGAAAAAAACATTTTTGTTAACTGAAACCTATGAAAAGAGAGAGGGAAAAATAAAAACATACCCGTTCCTACAGGAGAAAAAAAATACAAAAATACAACAGAATATCGCCAACCCTTAACATAAATAAAAACTATAATTAAAAGAAAAAACAATAACTTTTTTTATTTTATTTTATTAGTGATAGTTAACAAGACATTGTGGACAAAAAAAACAAGAATAACACATAAACAAAAGGGGAAATCAAACAAATAAACAAACCAAAAAAAAACAACGACAGAGTAATGACAAACAACAACGACAACATCATATTACAATGAAAAAGATCATAAATGTAAAGAGCAGCTAAATAATATAGTATATATATTGATTAGGGGCGATGGGGAAAAGGGGAAGAGGGGAGTGTGAATGAAAGTGAGAAAGAGAGAGGGGGGAGTGAGGGGGAAAATAATAATTGTTGTAATAATACAAAAATGTATGATAATAATACCAGTAGCCAAATTTGCTAGCATTATTATGGTGGCGGTAGCGGCGGAGGCAGCCACAATACAACAATGAGTTAAATAATTTAATATTTGTAATAATGTATTTGTATCAGTTACTATCTGTTTTGAGTTTATATGAATTAAATTAATATGGCTATCGGGTGGTGGTGGTGGTGGTGGGGGGGGGGGTGTGTGTGAAAAAAACAATAGCTAACTGAAATTGTATTGTGTACTTACAAAACTAACTGAAATGTATAAAAATTATGGATAAATTTCCCTTCGTTTTTGTCTTTGTCAGTGTCGGATTGATATGAAACTGACTTATTTCGATTGAGCAATTTTAGCTAGCGGCACCATACGACACTTCGCGGTCTCCTCCCCACTCCTGGCAACATGGAGACTAAAGTTGAGAGAAAGCAGCAGAGTCCTGTATGCGATTTCTATGAATATGACAACGAGGAAGATAAAAGATATGAAAAAACAAAAACTAAGCATTTAGAAAAACATGAAAACTAATAAAAACTAGCAAACCTACTCTAAAACCTCATTAAAATTAACTGAATTAAAGAAAAAAAAAAGGTCAAAACTATTATAACCTTGGTTCGGATTGCGGGCAAATGTGGTCCAAATCCGATTTTTTTGCCCCGATCTATTAAAGTCAAGGTCAAATGTATTTGTATAGCACATTTACAACAACCAACGATGCCCAAATTGCTTTACAACCATATTAAAGACAG
The DNA here is from genome assembly GCF_902148855.1 of Sphaeramia orbicularis. Classification (NCBI taxonomy): domain Eukaryota; kingdom Metazoa; phylum Chordata; class Actinopteri; order Kurtiformes; family Apogonidae; genus Sphaeramia; species Sphaeramia orbicularis. The sequence continues at coordinate 22,194,787 of NC_043958.1, read as the reverse complement.
TTTGAACAGCACAAATCTGATTTTTTTCTTTCATATGCGTTCCTAAATCCAATATGTGTCTGATATTTTGCGGTGCGACTTCAGTCTGAATGGCCAGGTCGCATTTATCTGAACTTTGCGTCACTGAAATGTGACAAATGCCACAACTCTGCGTCGTAAAATATATTTACTTCCGTATTGTCAGGACGTCTTTTGTGCACTTCAGGGTCACATTCAGTTCATACTCAAAACTGATAGAAGTTGCATTTAACGTGTAATATGTACGAGCACACAAAAAAAGTCGGATTTCACCAAAAAAATCGGAATTGTGCATTAAGACCTGCTGTGTGTTAGTCTTAGACTTGTAAATGGAAATCGCAAAGGGTAGATTTGACATAAAACTGAAACATACAAAGCCTGTTATTGAAATACATAAAGACAGGTAAGAAAAGTGCCTTGAGGTGAAACAGGATGAACGAGACAACGCTGTAAAAAAAAAAAAAAAAAAAGTGATAAAAATGTGTGGAAATATTGATGGAAATGTCACATTTCTGTTCAGTTCATCCATCTGTTTTTTATTCAGGTGAACGGAGACAATTATCCAGATCAGTGATCCCAAATATTTTCACCTCAAGACCCAAAAGAGACTTTTTTTGTGTGTCTTCACATCCCAAAACTTATACATTTATGTCATGGATTGCCTTAGATCTACTCTTGCAGTGTCATAACATTGTCTCAGAAAACCTCTTTTTGTGTCATTTTTACATCTTTGAATCTTGTTAGTATTTCAACTTCGTTTCCATCTTGTTCCATCTGTTACAGATCTTTTTTTTTTTTTTCTTTTAATACATGTTTTATGTCATGTCTGTCTAGCTTTTGTATATTTGTTTGTTGCATATTTTCAAGCTGCTTCCATAGCGTTGGTCAGGTTATTATTAGGTAATCATGTGTAAATTCTACCAAAGAACATTTTCTTATCTATTTTAACCCATAAAGACCCGAACAGCCACTGGTGACGAAAACCATCTACTTATGTTTTTGTCCAGAATAAAAATTGAATCAAAAACTCAGAGTAAATATAAAGTTAACTATATCAAAACAAAGAAAAACTAGAAGCACTCGAAGAGCGCAGACCTCCGCCGAAGCAGATCAGTGCCCCGGATTTGGATGAACATTTCAGGAAATGTTGATACTGGAACAAGGAACAAATGATTAAATTTTGGTGGTGATTGGGGATGGGGTGGGGTGGGGCCATGGGGGCGCACTGATCTGCCTTGGCGGAGGTCTGCGCTGTCTTTTCTAGAAAAGCACTCATACAGCGCAGACCTCCGCCAAGGCAGATCAGTGCCCCACTCCCCCCACACCTGATCACCACCAAAATTTAACCATTTGTTCCTTGTGCCAGTATCAACATTTCCTGAAATTTTCATCCAAATCCGTCCATAACTTTTATCTTGAGTTATCTTGCATACAAACAGACAGACAGACAAACCAATGCCGACAAAAACATAAAATCCTTAGTGAGGTAACAAAGAAAAAGTGACTTTTTCTGCAGAGATATTGCGAACTAAGTGTCTCCATCCACTGTCAATGATTACTGGTGATTCAATGTGTTTCCACATTCACTATGGAGCCTCTGAATGTCCAAATGGAGTATAATCCTACTATAATGGATGTTCTGTGCCCGACGAATGTCTGATCGATGTTCCGATGTTGCAGCACGGGAGGGTGTACAGGGTGCAATGCCGCTGTTGCACCACGGGAGGGCGCTATCATACAATGGCACCACGAGTACAATGCCGCTAGTGATAATAAGACAATAATACCATAATACCATGATTTATTGCACAACTACTATTATTATTCAAAACCCTGATTGACATGGGTACGAAGTGGTTCAGTTTACATTTGGGAACTCTGTATCACCTACCAGATGGAAGGAGTTCATACCCAACGAAAAGGATGTGAGAAGGATCACATAAAGCTTGTTGCGCTAGTCTGAGAACAGACTGTTCATACATGGACTGCAGGGAAGAGCAAGTTTAGATTTTAACTGGACAGAGAGATTAACATACCAGGCTGACATCCCATACCAAATAATGCTGTCTAAAACAGCCTGAAAAAACACTTATTTTCCTATATTTAATTCACAGATTATGTAGATGTTCATGAAAACTCAGAGTAAATCCAAAGTTAATTTTATCAAAATAGAGAAAAATGACCAAAAAAATGACTTTTTCTGCAAAATATATCATTGACTGAACATAAATCAAGTGTCTCCATCCACTGTCATTGATCCAACTCAATGGGTTTTACTGGTGAATCAATGTTGTAGAACACAGGTGTCAAACATGCGGCCCGGGAGCCAAATCTGGCCCGCTAAAAGTTCCATTCCGGCCCGCAGGATGAAAGTGCAAAAATTATCCTGAACAGTCCAGGTTGTCCAAATCATTTTGATTCAGGTTCCACATACAGACCAATGTGATCTACAGTAAAAATAACAACAATAACCCATTAATAATGACGTCATTTTTTTTTTTTTTTTTTTTTTTTTTGTGAAAAATTATGTGGAAAAATTTAAGTGAAAAAATAACATTACACTGTGAAAATATTTACATTTACAAAACTATTCTTTCACAATAAAATGCAAATAAACACATAAATAAAAACAAAGATGAACAACCCGACATGTGCAATGTGAACAATATTCTGCCTGTTACTAAATGTTTTGTGCATTTATGGATCCACTGTGATCTGTAGTTGTGCTAATAATAAGAGATGGAATATTGTAGAAATTGTTCAAATTTTTGTTCCAAACTCCAAAATTTTAACAATATCCTGCCTGTTACTAAATGTTTATGTAACATTGTGTGTAAATGCACATGTATAAATAATAAGTCGAGGCATAATATTGTTCAAATTGCACTAAGTTTTCAAACGAAGTTTCTGTTTTTTCAGGTTATTCATATAATTTCTGTAAAATTTAAATATTTTCACAATTTAATTGGGTTTTTTTGTACTAAAACAAAAAGAAAAACTTGATTATGTCATTATTTATAGGTTATTAAGTCATCATTTTACCGGTCTGGCCCGCTTGAGATCAAATTGGGCTAAATATGGCCCCTGAACCAAAATGAGTTTGACACCCCTGTTGTAGAAGATGACCATGTTTCCACGGTGTCACACTTCGACCTGAAGTGAGGGTAGGTTGCCAAAAGGCTATCTAGAAAACAGTCTAATTTGGTCTGAAACTAAATCAAAAACAACAAGAGAAAGTCCATTTGATTTGAAAAAAAGGTGAAGAGCTTTATTGCCCTTAAATGCATCACAGGAATTAAGCACAAAATGATAATAACAACAAAAAGTAATACAGGTCTGCACAGCACCACAGCCCTTCTCTAACTGCCCAAGCAATGTCAGACTCCCTCCATTTAAGGGCTAGGTCCCTCCCACTGGACCATACCATTTGTAATTGGTACCAATTTAAACATTTCATCAAACTACATACGTTATTTCCCATAGTTAAATCACAGAACAGTTTATGTCTTTTAAACTCACATCAAAAGAGTCATCTTATTAGTTTAGCATTTACATACTCTCTTTAATACTCAGAAAACCTGGTATGGTGCAGTGTGACAAGTTGAGCCTATTTTCCTCATTAAACTCAGGCATTATAAAAGGCAGCCTGATGCTCCCCTTGGGTCCTTTTCCACTGCCCAGAACCAGGAAGGACTGTGGTAAGTAAAGAAGAACACAATTAGAAACAAAATTTCACAAACTAGAACCTAACATAATTAAAGACCCAATTCAAAACTTATTTGTTTGTGTGTGTTTTTGTATGATTTCATGGAAAAACAGCACAGGAGACTAACTTAGGTGTTTAAGGGGTGTTTACACAGCGTCGGATTCAGTCGACTCCGGGAAGATTTCATCGCGGATTAGCCTTCTGTTAACATGGAAACGGTGCCTAGAGTGCCTGAATCCGGAAACTTTTGATACCAGGGTCCAGGGTGGAACGTTATCGATACGCTCCGCATTCCAGCTCCGTGTTAACGCGAGTCGGAGCGTTCCGGGGTAAAATATGACGTCACCGCATGCGTGCGCAGCCAAGAACCGCCAGTTAACCCACTCCAGGCCAGTTGGTGGTGGTAATGCACCTCCAAGCTGCACAATAACACAATAAAGCTGCAGAAAAAGAACGAACAACCACAACAACAATGGCCGGTGTCAGAACAAAATACGTGCTGCTAACTTTTATAATTCAGGGCCACATCCAGCAACAACCCAACTTCATCGTCTGTCCAGACAAAGAAGTCCTGCGTCTTCGTTCTACCACTCGCCATTGTTGTTTGTAAATAGTGTTGTCCGCCTATTCTTCTTCTTCTCATTTAAAGGCTGTCTAAACCGGAAATCGTTTGTGCGCAAGCGCGTGTTTTACCGCCACTGTTTCACTACAGCTCTACATCGCCAGCTACTGGTCTGGCATGGCCACTACAGTGTATTCAGCCGTCCTCGCGGACTCATGTTAACGCAGATCGTTATCATAGCGGCTTCGTCTTAACGCGGAATGATTTTAAAACGCAAAGGAGAAATCTTTGCGGAATTGGATCGTAGCGTTGCCGTGTAAACGTAGCCTAAATGTAGCCCAGTGTGTGCACCCACCAAGCTATCAGTAATAATGCTACCTGGCTATTGTTTGCCATGTGGACATAGTGAGTGTGTGGTGTATGGTGTATAATTAGTGGCAGGGGTGACTGCCACACACGGTAACTACAGAGCCTCTGAATATCCAAATAGATCATATCTGATGACGATGAAAAGATGGCAAACTGCATTTTACACCAATTATTTACATGTATTGACAGGATTAATGGATCAGCAGATATTAAACAGTTTATATCTGTAGATGGTTTGTGTCACCGGTGGCTCTTTGGATCTCTATGGGTTAAAAAGAGTCCAATACGTGGAGTAAAGAAACTCCAGCGCAGGATAGAAGTTGTTGAGTCTTTTGTTTTCCGATGGATAGTTGGAGATCAGCAGACTCAGATACACCTCGGTAAGTCGGAGGGGCCTTGATGGAGTACTGCTCCTGTGTTCACTGGTGGTAGACTCCATTACTTCTCCATATAGATGGCGGTGGGGAGAGGATCCCCAGCAAATTTGATCAGTGAGATTACAAAACCCAGCGTACTAGATCATTTAAACCTCGTCTCATCTACTCTCTCCGTGCAGTGAATCTATCAGTCGTTTGCCGCCGCGAGCGACCGAAGGAAAAGGGACGAGCGTGGGTGACCGCATGGGGGTCCCCACCCGACGGGGTCAAGAGAACGCGAGGCACGGCCGACAGCTTTCAAATTATGCTTTGAATGGGTGCAGATTCATCATGCGGGGGTGGCGGTGGGCAGGGTGCAGTGGCCTCGATGGAAGCTATCTTTAATGATAGACGGCCTTCCGAGTGTTACCGAGCCCTCTGAGAGTGCTTTGCCTCGGTCCGCACATCGCAGAAGGACACATAATCTATTGCTGTAATTGGACACCAGCAAAGGAGAAATCAACAGTGGATTTGTGGATTGGATCAAAAATCCCATTGGGAGATATATCACAACTGGTATCATTTCCTGGAATTATCTAGAATCAGTTACATGTGCAGGTTTCACGTTTGATAAATGTTTCTCAGCAATCATGTTGACATTTTTCGAAAATTGGACAACTGAGTTCAAATGGGAATGTGTCCAGTTTGTAGCCGTAGGATGTCACATACATTTATCTTGTAATACGATCTATGAATTGTATAAAAATCAAAATAAATGAATAAATGAAGAATGAAGTTTATACATACTGTTAACCCTTTATCAGGCAATTTTTGGCCATTTCTGCATACATTACAAGACAGTAGTCACTTTTCCATTGACCCTCAAATTCCGCATAAAAATTTACCTAATGGAAAAACAACAATTTCGCCAAAAGTCTAATTTTTCGATTAAAAGTTTTTGCGCTGACAAGAGGTTTTTTTTTTTGTTTGGGCGTAGCACAAATGGTATATCACGCAAAACTGCAATGGAAAGACCTTTTTTTGCAACTGGAGTCAGGTGAGTTCAAAAAACAGATGTTGACGAACGTTACAACAAGCGACGAAGAAGAAGAAGAAACATGTCGCACCAGGAAACCCAATCATTTTTTAATTTAGTACGAGATAGAGGGGTAATATATAATAATAATAATGAATATATCTGTAAATCAACACCATATTTACGTTTGTCGCCATGTTTATAAAATGACTTCTCGTGTCATCTCGCGATAATAAATAAACAAATCATCGCATTTGTGATTTAATGGAAAAACTGACATTACGCACTTCTGTTTTTTCGACATTTAGTAAATATCGGTAAATTTTTTCGCAGATGTCCAACGGAAAAGCGACTAGTCACAGCACCAGTTCCAATGAGGACAGTGAGTCAACAACCTCAGGTCCATGTGGTCTACAGGGTCTGTAAAGTCCACCTTTGCATGAATAGTGAGTGTACCTGCTTTGTTAGGTACCATGAAGTAATGGTACTAATGTAAGGAATGATGTTCAAAGGGAGAATGTGGCTGTGGACAGGGGTCTGGATCAGATATGTTGGTCTAATGTTCTAAAATACATGCTCTTTTAAAATTACATGTATTTTTCTTGTATTTTTATGTCTACTTCTTGGATTTTTTTTGTTTGTTTGTTTGTTTTTTGTTTTTTTTTTGCCACTTTCAGGTAAGGAACCAAATATGGCCTGTGGATGTGGGGGTGGAGGGGATGGACAGACCTGTACATAGACACACTATTATAAGGTTGTCAAATATGCGGCCAAAACCAGCCAAAGGTTCCAATCTGGCCCATTATTATTATTATTATTATTATTATTATTATTATTATTATTATTATTATCTTTTATGGAAAATGCAGAAATTATACTGAAGAATATTAAGAGTCAAAGGTATCAAACCTGTTTTAGTTCATGGGTCACATACAGACCAATATGATCTCAAATAAAATAATAGCATAATAACCTATAAATAATGAGTAAAACAAAACAAAACAAAACAAAAAAAAAAAAAAAAAAAAAAAAAAAATATATATATATATATATATATAAATATACATATATATATATATATATATATATACAGTCTACTCTCGTTAAACCGCCCGCCATTATACCGCCATTTCCGCCTATCGCCATCCGCCAGCCCAGTTCCATGCACAAACAACACTTATACCATTGATTTCCCGACCGTTATACCGCCAGCGTGATTGCCATCGAGTACACATAAATTTTAACAATGCACTGAAACAAACGCGCCAGACACTGATCGCGACAAGCTACGAGTAGGTCTATGGAACCGTTCATTTGTCGCAGAACACTCAGTAGGTCAGGATGTCGGGAAGAGGACGTGGGATTAAGCCAAAGCCTCAAGATGATGGGGTGTCATTTCCCGACATGGTATAATAATGCTTAAAATGTTTCCCCACTTTAAATGATCCCTTACAACATAACAGAATCAATATTTATTTAGAAACGCAATTAGAACGGGTTAACGGAGGCAGCATAGACATCATATAGTAAAGACATGCACATTATGGACGCAACCCGTTGTAACGCCATTGTCGCTATACCGCCAATTTGGCCGTGAACGGAAGTTGGCGGTATAACGAGAGTAGACTGTATATATATATATATATATATATATATATATATATATATATATATATATGCAAATTATGAAAACATTTACATTAACAAATTATCCTTTAACAATAACATGGGAACAAATATGAAGAACTAGAACAACAATGAAAATGAAGTCCAATTTCAACAATACTCTGCCAGTTACTAAACGTTATTCCACCTAAAACACACAGTAAATCAAAACCTGATCTTGCCAGACCTTTAAAGTAGAATTAGTCCTGAAAAAAACGACACAAGTACAAACACAAAGCAGCTTTTACGACACTTCTTCAGCTATGCACTGTAAAAAATCAAAATCTAACCGAGTGTATTTTTCTCATTTCTAGTTAAGATATCTCATCAGACTTAAAATAAGAGATAATCACCTGAAGAGTAACTTTTTTCGGTGAGATGTAAGAACTTATTTTTGGACAATAGATCTTGAAAATCTTATTTCAAGAAATCTTATCAAGATAGTTTTCACTTGTTGGCATATTTTATTTATTTATTTATTTATTTATTTTGCTTGAATTAAGCAAAAAAAAATCTTGAATTAAGCAAAAAATCTGCCAATGGAACAAGTGAAAATTATTTTGGTAAGACTTCTTGAAATAAGATCTATTGTCCAAAAATACGTTCTTGTATCTCACCGAAAAAAGTTACTCTTTACGTCATATCTTATTTTAAGTGTGATGAGATATTTTGACTAGAAATGAGAAAAATACACTTGGTACGATTTTGATTTTTGCAGTGAAATAAGAAAATAACTCCAAGCAGCCTTTTTCATTGAAATATTTTCTACGGGGTTATAGGCACTTTGAACAGAATACTACAGTACTTATTGTACATAGCGTGTGATCTATTTATTTATTTGCACAAAATGAAAACAGCAATGGAAAAAACAACATTCAAACAAGTAACAAAATTGTGCAGGAGAGGTTAGAAGCCAAAAAAGAAGGCTTACATGAATACCTCCCCCGAAATAAACAATATCCACAAAAAAAAAAAAAAAAAAAAAAAAAAAATACAATATAACTAGAAATAATAGAATATATATATATATATATATATATATATATATATATATATATATATATATATATATATATATAATAGAAATAATAAATTAAAGTAAAAACAATAAAAATGTAATCCACATTACAAATCATTAAATTCAAATCAAGTGATATACAGCCTTACATTTTTCCATGAATTAAAGTCCTTTTCAGATGCTTTTTAAACAATGATAAAGTAGATGTTGATTAAAGTTCAGGTCTTAGATTATTCCACAGATTTATTTATTTATCATTTAAGTATCTTTTTTTTTTTTTTTTTTGAAATCAAAATATGGTCACCCTATTACAGTGTTTTTCAACCTTGGGGTCGCCTGGAATTCAAATGGGGTCACCTGAAATTTATAGTAATTGATTAAAAAAAAGAAAAAAAAAATATTAGTAAAAAATATGTTGTAATGACTCAATATATACGTCATTAAAATTAAAACACTATACTGCATTATTTACATTATATAGTTTAAATGTCTAAAATTAATATTTATTTGCATGATAATATAACAAACTATTACAGGATCAAAAACAAATTAATTTTAGCAAAAAAAAAAATGTCTCTGTTGTGAATGTCAGGGGTTGCCAGAAATTTTTTTATGTTAAAATGGGTTGGGTTGGGAACCACTGCAGTAATAAAATGATATGTTGTATTCTAACTTAAGGAGCAGATAACATTACACTGGTCAGCAATAAATTTATTGTTTAATGGTCATTCCACCTCAATTCAACGGGTTTAGAAAAAAATTCCTGCTCGACCCTCTTGGATTTGCTTCAAATTTTTACCATGTGAAGGTCAACCATGAAAACTAGCCCAGCCAAAATTTCAGACCGATATATCAAATGTATCCAAAGAAAAAAATTCTTGAAGCTACCCCCCCCTCATTGCCGTTTTTGGTGCATTTCGCGATCATCTTAAAATGCAGCAAATTTTAAAATGCAATATCTCAGTAAGTTTTCTAGCTAAATGCATGAAATTTTCAGTAAAGGAAGACTACCACATATAGATTGCATATGTATATTATCAGTAACATTGTCTTTATTGGGACTGTGGTATGACCTTGTGAAATCTGGAAAATAAACTTGAAACTTTTACGAACCCCTATATTTATTGACCAATTAAACACAAACCAAATATGATATATTGCAAATAATTACACATCCTTTTACATAAGTATATAGAGTAATCAGATCAGCATTTATTAATGGGTATGATCCTTTTTGTTGTTGTTTTTGTCACAATAAAATCGCAAAATAACATTTTTCATTCATTTTCACTTTCAAATACCACAGGTATGACAAGGAGTACCAACCAAAAGAACTTATTTTCTGAAAGACCATCACATATGCTTACAAAATGTAAAATTTCATGATGGTTCTAGGACTCCAATTAATTTTAAAAATTTTAAAAGAGGGGTACCCTGTTCATGAATTTTTTTCTTCACATGTATTTGATATATCAATCTGAAATTTTGGCTGAGATGTTTTTTAGTGTTGAACTTTATATGGTAAAAATTTCAAGCAAATCTAAGATGGTCGAGCAGGAGGCACTTGTTGAATTGAGGTGGAATGACCCTTAAGTTTTTTGAGCTGATTTAGGATAATTTTGGTGTGCTGAATCTGAAAATCACATTAATTTTGCTCAATCAGGTCAACTTTCTGAACTATGCTACATATTGGCTTTTTAACATTTTTTTCTTACATTTATGGGCATTTTCACATCATATGATACAAAATTATTTCATATTTCTTGCAATAAATGAGTTCTGAAGATTTTACTTTTGCCAATTTATGATTGTTTTTTTTTTAATATTAAAGGTGAATGAAATGGCTTCGACTAGAAGATCTTGCAAAAATAAGCCTGACGTATTCTGCTACATCTGCGGTGAATACACCATTGTACCTAACAGGAATCAAGTCACAAGTTTCATAAAGCATGCTTACCAATCTTATTTTGATATTAAACTTGGTGACCAAGATAAAAATTCAATTAAATAAAATAAAAATCAAATTAGCAAAAAAAAACCTGACCTGATTGAGAAAAACAGATGTCAGTTTTGGATTTAGCGGTGCAAAATGGTCCTAATTCAGTTGAAAAAACCTAGACAACTTGCAAAAAACATTTCTTTGTAACCCAGTGTTATAGATGAAGTGTGTGGCAAACGGGGCCTACGATGCACAATTCAGACAAAATCAGCCGTTGTTATTGTTCGGGCATGCTTCGAACTGCGCGGCTTATGATCTAAGGATGTCGGTAACGAGGGATAAAACATAATAAAGAGCTAAAGTGTGACGATGAAGCGCTCTCGCAAACACGAGGACCTCTCAACACACCAGCTTAGCTCTCCTTTGTCCGACGCCCTGACATTGTCTCGTATCTAACCACCCACCGCCTCTGATCTCATCTGCATGTTGGCCCCGTTTCAGACTTAATGCTGCAAAAAATGACCAGGGGATCTAAACAAGGGGGAATTGGATAACTGCCCTCAATTATTCATTTATTTGCTCAGATGCGTGTCCAGATTTGTAACCACTTCATCAGCCTGACCTCGGTGTGAAAACACCTGTGCTAACAATTGGCTTAAGTGTTAATATTATCCCCCTCTTAAACTCCAACTCCTGACTTGTGTTGTTTCTAATTTAAAGGGAACAACCTTGGCTTATATGGCAGCGTAAAAAAAAAAAAAAAAAAAAAGAATTCAGCTTTGTTACTCTCTGTCTAGGCTCTGGAAAAAAACAATTATAATTCTTTACTATGACTTTTAAGAGATGCTCGAGGGCCAAGTAGAAATAGCGAGAAGGACGTCTCCCTGTTTATGGAATTGCATGAATATTATATTTGCACCCTGCTGAGAAGTTGGACTATCATACTGATTAGCCTGCTGCACAGTCGCTACGCCAGCCTTTTGTTTCCTGCATCTCCAAACATTTTCTTTGCAGCTGTTTGAGTTAATGCTGTCATTAGACTATTGGATCCTGTAGCCAAATTATAATGTGATCTCCTGCATCATCTATTCTTCTCTTCCCTCTGAGCTGATGAATAGCTTAAGGTCAGACTATCAAATTAGTGGCTCCCATTACTCCCCAGACACTAATGGCATCTTTATGAAAGGAAAGATATGTAATCTCTCCAAAAGGCTTTTGGAGACCAAACTGTTTGTCTGTAGATGAAATGCGAGTGCAGTGCTTCGGTGAATTGTAAATGAATTGTGAGCAGGTATGGAGAATCCCTATCGGTGCCAAAGCCATTTTCAATCACAGACATATGCTACATAGTGTGTAATGTTTGTAATTCATCTCCTTCTTCTTGTATCTGTCCATTAATCCCCATCACTGCAACCTTATAATGGAACATGTCTTAATATCTACAAATTAGAACAAGCAATGCAAGTCTGAGTATTGAGTAGCTGTAAGCAGATGAGATTTCTTCGTCTTGTTTTGTACGTTTTTATGTTTGTGTATTCTGTATGTAGGATCTAAAGCAGTGATGTAACATGATATAAAGTGGGCCGGACCAATAAAATAATATAAATAATAGGATAAGAGCTTATTATTTATGGCAATTCCAATGTTTTCTCCATGTTTCTGAGTGAAAAAAAAAAAAAAAAAAAAGTCAGATTCTGTAATGAAAATGTTGACATCTACTTGAACATAACATGAACAACCTGAAAATTCTTAAGAAAAATAAACACAATTTTGACAATATTACGCCTTAGTTTATCATTTATACATGTTCATTACAAGTTACAGATCACAGTAGATCTACAAATACAAAAACATTTAGTAACAGGCAAGAATATTGTTAAAATTGCACATACTTCTCTTTCAGGTTCATATTTGTTCAGGTTATTCACATTTTTTGTAAATGTAAAAATTTTTGTGTAATTTAACTTTTTTACACTATTTGCAGTTTTAATGATTTATAGGTTATTATGATTGCATTTTACTGGTCTGATCCACTTTAGATTGAATTCAAATGATTTTAACATCCTTGATTGTTAATATCTTAAGTGTAATTTTTGCATTTCACAAATTCATCCCATGGACCGTAATGGAGCCTTTGGCGGGCTAGTTTTGGCCCGCGGACCGTATGTTTGACACCTGTGCTCTAAGGTGAGTATAGGCTAGCAACCTGTGGGTTTACGTCAGTCTGTACAAGTAAATACTAATAACTTTTTGACTGTTTTCTTCAAAGGGGTCTGGTGGTCCTGTTTTTGATCTGGCCAAAAAGGTGTTCTCAGTCTGGATCAAACACTGGGATAGTTGTCTGTGTAGGTTCTCATTTACCCAGGTCATCATTCTTCTCGGTACTTCTTCGCTTTTGATAACTAATGTTGTTTTTGTTAGACTGTTTTAATTTTAGTTTTTGTGCCAAACTCTCATTTCAGTCTTTATTAGTTTTAGTCACGTTCGTGTTTTTTTCTAGTCAAGTTTTAGTCAACTAAAACAAATTTTAGCATTTTAGTTGTATTTTAGTCAGAATAATACATGCCAAATTTTTGTCTAGTTTTAGTCAAAGAAAACTGGTGACATTTTAGTTAGAAAATTGTATTTTAGTCTCTTTTTAGTCATGCAGTTTTATTTAATTTGGTCAATATAGTCTTAACAAAACCAACATTTTCTTTTAGTTAAACCCATTTTAGTTCAAACAAGCTTATCTTATCATTCTTATGGACTCAGAAATATATTATATGCTGTCAATTACCATATCTGTATGAATATTCATGAGGGCAAGTCTAGTGAGTCTTTGGTCGGTCACTGTACGTAGGCGCAAATAGCCTACGTCTGGAGAAGCCTTCATGGGGGGTTTCCGTGCCTGACCCAGCCTGACCCGTCGAGTCCCGTCTGACTTGGTTCGGGTTGCAGTACTCTACCGTGCGGACCCGGACAGAGAGCATGTCTTTTTTTGGACCCTGGACGTTTGGAGCATGAGACGGAAGGCGAACCATCCAGACTTCAGTTGCGAACTGGAGGAGGCGAACCTCACAGTTTCACGGCAAATCTGCAGTAATGCGACTAAAGATTATAACGTCAATTCGTCTTGTCTCGCTAATGAAAATGAAAAGGCATTTTATCACAGTTTTTGTTTTGTCTTGTTTTTATTGGTCAACAATGTTGCATTACACATTTAATGATAGTTATCGTCACATGACCACCATTTTCGTTACGTCTCACGCGATAAAGGTTTGTTGACAAAAATATTTTGTCCTAATTTTCATTGATGAAAGCAACACGATTGACAACCATGTCACGTTGTACGTATGGTTCGACTGAACCAGACAGTTTCCAGTAGGGGGGGTCAAAGGCCTCACAATGCACTGGCTGGTGCACGTTGTAGAAGCCAATAACGTAATAACGACCCATAATGTAATAACAGCCGATAACGTAATAAACTTGCCATTTTAAAAATGTAATAAGCCAATAACGTAATAACTGGCCAATTAGATGATAAAAGTCCTGAACCGATAAAGTAATAACTTTTGGCCAGTAATGTAATAACTTATAACGTTATCGGTTAGTTATTACATTATTGGCCTTGTAAAAAAAAATTCTTTGTAAATGTAATAACTGCGCCAATAACAAAACAATATATTAATATCACTGTATTTAAGTTTCATTTATTAGACATAACTGTGATAAAATCTCCCTCTCTCTCTATTACGATCTTGTCCAAAAGTTATTATGCTATCGGTTCAGGATTTTTATTACATTATTGGCCAGTTATTACGTTACTGGCCTATTGCATTTTAAAAATGTCAAATTTATTACGTTATCGGCTGATATTATGTTATGGGTTGTTATTACATTATTGGTTTCTACAACGTGCACCTGCCAGTGCATTGTGAGGCCTTTGACCTATTATTACACTGGATTACAAAAAAATGTTTTTTGCAAGTTGTCTAGGTTTTTTCAACTGAATTAGGACCATTTTGCACCGCTAAATCCAAAAATGACATCTGTTTTTCTCAATCAGGTCAGGTTTTTCTGCTAATTTCATTTTGAAAAATTTGATCTTCTCACAAAATCGATTACATTTTGGTGACTTTATCAGTTGATTTTTTTATATAGTACTCACCTGTTGTGGAAATGTTCAACTGATAACCCACACACAAAGAGGAGCAGAGAAAGTTAGAGTTAAAATAAATAAATGCATTTATTGAGAAGTCAATCACAGAGAAACTCTGTAAGTGAAGTCTGATTAAACAAGAGAAAACTAAAGATTATATAGAACCAAATCCAACCCCCTCAAACTATGATGTCATTCCTTACATACATTGTACCACCCCATACTACTCCTTCTCTGCTCCGTGAAGAGGTCATGATGACCTCTTCACTCTAACCTTGCTTGGATCCTATCTGAAGTACAGATATCTACACATTCAGACATTTAGGTGTTTGGGTTTTAACTCAAGGCAAGAAAGAACTCCATTCCTGGGTCGGGGGTGTTACAGAGTGGTAAACATCACACATAATGAATAATGACTCAGCATTAAAAGAAGATGTACTAACAGTATAAAATATAAAGAGTATAAAATATAAAAAGTAAATTTTTCCACCACACACCCAAAATAGGTTTGAAGAGAAAAAAAAAAATCATTTTCTAACTGGATTCCTGTTAGGTACAATGGTGTATTCACCGCAGATGTAGCAGAATACGTCAGGCTTATTTTTGCAAGATCTTCTAGTCAAAGCCATTTCATTCATCTGTAATATTAAAAAAAAAAAAAAAACATTAATCATAAATTGGCAAAAGTAACATCTTCAGAACTTGTTTATTGCAAGAAATATGAAAAAAAATGTGCATCATATGATGTGAAAATGCCCATAAATGTAAGAAAAAATGTTAAAAAGCCAATATGTAGCATAGTTCAGAAAGTTGACCTGATTGAGCAAAATTAATGTGATTTTTGGATTCAGCACACCAAAATTATCCTAAATCAGCTCAAAAAACTTAAACAATAAATCTGTTGTTGACCAGTATTATCGGGATATTATGCACTGCTTATCACACCATCTCATTTTGCAAATCTATCTATTACCTAGTCATAACATCCTTATTACATAGTCAGACTCCTGTCCGATTTCCTGAAAAAGTACTAATTCCCTCTTCTCTAAGTCCAAAGAAAATGTTTTCACGATGTATTCTGGGTTATCCTTCCGCAAGTAAGTCTAAGCTTACTTTCTCTGAAATTGGCCCCAGGTAAGTCTTATTACTGTATCTGCTTATAACATGTTAATTACCTTATTTATTACACGCTAACATCCAGAATGGAAAAAGTCTCTGAATGTGGCCCCTGATTTAAAATGACTTTGAATAACATTGGATATTAGAAACAGACAATAGACATTACAGGAGGTCCTCGGGTTACGCGGTACTCGACCTACGCTGTTTCGACTTTACGACGCCTGAGTCTCATCCACCAGTTTGTCTTCAGCCCCATAGTGTAAAGTGTCTGTATTTGTGCTCCATAATTTTCTGGTATCCAAGCCTTTTTCATCCTCCTTTTTCACATCATGGCGCCAAAAAAGAAAGCAGGATCTTCTAGCGATGCTGGTCCAGCCAAGAGGAAAGCCATTACGATGGAAACGAAGCTGGATATCATCAAAAGGTCGGAGAAAGGCGAGACGCCGACGAACATCGGTAAAGCCTTAGGCTTCAGTCGGTTGACTGTGGCGACCATTATTAAGGACAAAGCCTGTAATACGTGTATTTGGATATTTATTTAGAGACTTAGGGGGTATTTAGGGGGTATTAAAGGGTTAATTCCAATTTACGCAGAAATTCGGGTTACATCGCCAGCGTAGGAACGGAACTCGTTGTAACCCGAGGACCTCCTGTACTTACTTTGAGCAATCCGATGGAAAACATTGCAAATTCCATTTTTTAAATGCATGTGTCCAGGACAGTCTTGCACCAAAAGATTTTTAATCCAAATGAGCCTTTTTCCTGTTTAAATAAAGGTCAATCAAAAGTATTCAATAAGCTGAATTGAAACACATGTTAAAATAAAGCACAGCCAGTCAGTACTGTGTCATTTCTGACCTCGGTATTTCTGAAACCCTGGTTACGGCCTTGGCTGACCACATATTAAAATAGACTTGAGTCACAGGAAGTCATGTCTTTCTTACAGTGTTTAGAATTGTAAAGCGAGGCGACTTCCTGCACCCGCCCCGGTTTTATATGAATTCCCTGCCACCCGAGAGGCCGACAAGGGGCGACTTGATCGCGACCGAGGCTGAAATCAAACAGCTTGGCTTCTTTGAGAGACCCCCCGGACGGCCGCAATGAAAGTCCATCACTGGGTCGCAGCCTCAATCCGTCACTGTCTGCTGCTGCTATCAAGAACAGGTCCAAGGAGAAGGCAGCCATGGCTCAGGACAAGTAGCACTCCAGTTCATCTAGACATGATTGATCTGTTTTACTCCCCTAAATAAATACATTTCTTCTTCTTCTTGTGTCATTCAATGAACAAGCGTTACAATGACTAAGGCTGCAGGCAAATGTGGTTCGAATCCGATTTTTTTTGCACATATTTCACCTGTATCCAACCTGTTTTTTACAACAACCAACAATACCTAAAGTGCTTTACAACCATATTAAACATAGTTTGAACAGCACAAATCCGATTTTTTTCAAATCCGGCCCAGGCCTCTTTCACATGTGGTCCTAAATCTAATACGTATCTGATATTTTGCAATGCGACTTCAGTTTGAACGGCTAGGTCACATTTATTCAACATTTACATGATTGAAATTCGACAAATGTTACAATTCTTTATCCCAGGAGGAGAAGCAGTGGGAAAAACACGCTTACTTTCGTAAACACAGTGCGTACCTGTATAGTCACATATTACGTCAAAAAAGCGGATGTCACCAAAAAAATCCAAATTGTTCATTAAGACCTACTGTCTTCAGACTGTGGGCAAATGTGTCCCAAATCCGATTTTTTTGCCTATATGTGACCTGTATCCGATCTGTTAAAGACAGTTTGAACAGCACAAATCCGATTTTTTCAAATCCGACCCAGGCCACTTTCATATGTGGTCCTAAATCTAATATTTTGCAATGCGACTTCAGTCTGAACGGCTGGGTTGCATTTATCCAACCTTTACGTCATTGAAATGCGAAAAACGTCACAATTCTGCATCCCAGGAGCAGAAGCAGTGGGAAAAACATACTTACTTATGTAAACACAGCGCGTGCCTGCGTGGTCACGTATTACATCAGGACGTCTTTTTTGCGAATGCGGGTCACTTTAGGGTCGCGTTCAATTCATACTCAAAACTGATAGAAGTCGCATTTAATATGTAAGACGAACGAGCACACAAAAAATCGGATTTCACAAAAAAATCCAAACTGTGCATTAAGACCTGCTGTCTTCAGACTGCAGGCAAATGTGGCCCAAATCCGATTTTTTTGCCTATATGTGGCCTGTATCCGATCTTGTAAAGACAGTTTGAACAGCGCAAATCCGATTTTTTTCAAATCCGACCCAGGCCACTTTCATATGTGGTCCTAAATCTGATATTTTGCAATGCGACGTCAGTCTGAATGGCTAGGTTGCATTTATCCAACCTTTACATCATTGAAATGCGACAAACGTTACAATTCTGCATCCCAGGAGGAGAAGCGTTGGGAAAAACAAGCTTACTTCCGTAAACACAGTGCGTACCTGTATAGTCACATATTACGTCAAAAAAGCGGATCTCACCAAAAAAATCCAAATTGTGCATTAAGACTGCAGGCAAATGTAGCCCAAATCCGATTTTTTTGCCAATATGTGACCTGTATCCAATCTGTTAAAGACAGTTTGAACAGCGCAAATCCGATTTTTTCAAATCCGACCCAGGCCACTTTCATATGTGGTCCTAAATCTGATATTTTGCAATGCGACTTCAGTCTGAATGGCTAGGTCGCATTTATCCAACCTTTACGTCATTGAAATGCGAAAAACGTCACAATTCTGTATCCCAGGAGCACAAGCAGCGGGAAAAACATACTTATGTAAACACAGTGCGTGCTTGCATCAGGACGTCTTTTTTGCAAATGCGGGTCACTTTAGGGTCGCGTTCAATTCACACTCAAAACTGATAGAAGTCGCATTTAATATGTAAGACGAACGAGCACACAAAAAATCGGATTTCACAAAAAAATCCAAACTGTGCATTAAGACCTGCTGTCTGAACGTAGCCTCAGTCAGGAATGGACTTTAATGGAATACAAATGCGGTCTGCCACTCAATATTAGGCGGAGGTCTCTAATACTTTTTTACAGCATGAATATTGATGTTATTTCTCCTGCAAATATGGACTGGCCAGAAGCAGGTATGAAGAAACTGAATTTTGCCCAGCCTGAAATCAAACAGCTTAATTCACTGAGATATCCCTCCTCCCACCTCAGACAGCTGCAGTGCAGGTGCAGGTTATAACCTCAATCCGTCACTCTGAGGCTGGTGATAGACTGTATTCATTTTCTATTCAGACCACTGTAATACGCCACGCATTTCAACTAAAACTGCACAACAGAAGCCTTGAATATATTAATTAATTCGAACAGACAGAGATAATGAAAGCAACCACCATATATAAAATTGAAGACATTTTTGGGAGGAATTTTTCACTATGTAAGCACTATTCTGCATGTATTCACCCACAAACGACTGCACTGTACTCCACTTTTCACTCGTTCGCGTTTTCCCATGGGAAACAATCTGCTGCAATTAACCCTTAATGACCTACAACTGCTTTTGTCGCAACTTCCAAATGAATTTTTTTCTCTGATTGGCTCATTTATCATAATATTATTCTCGACATTTTGAAAAAAAAAAAAAAAAAAAAAGAAGCATAGATTTCCTATATTTAATTTACTCATTTCGATGTTTTTAAAAGCTCAAAGTAAATTCAATTATTTTAATCAAAACAGAGAAAATTGACTTTTTTTTTTTTTTTTTTTTAGCATTCGTTCATTTATCAAACTATATGGGTTTTCTTGGTGAATCACTGTTGCATCAATGCGATGAGAAATTGCATTTTATTGCAATTATTTAATAACTTTTCAACCACCAGTCATAATAATACAGTTGATCGTTTTAGATCAGTCACTGGTGACTGTTAAAGTCTGTATGAGTTAAGGTGAATTCACTTATTGACACAACCAAGGTCTTAAAGTATCATATTATGCAATTTTTCAGAGTGAAATGTTTTGCTTATTTAATTTTCGACATTGTAATAGTGTTTATATTGTCTGGTTTTTTTTTCTTTTACAATTTTGAATTATTTACGTAAGGACTAAAAGATATACCATCAGCATCTTTAAGCATCTGCTAAAGCAGGGGTTCCCAAACTTTTCCATGCCAAAGCCCCCCAAACAGCATTTGTTTCTGGGTCTGCCCCCCCCCCCCCTTTGCAAAGCAATTGACAACAACATATATATATACAACTACAAAATATGTTAAGAAACATTAACTTTTAGAATGTGTGTTCTTAGTCTTATTCACTATACAATAATTATTAATTTTTTTTAGCATAAGAATATTATTAACTGACATGTTTCCACATTGTATATTCATAATAATCGTAGATTATTAGCATCTATTTTTTTTTATGTTGCTTTGCATTTTTTCTCATCTTTCCACCAATTTTGTGAGGCCCCCCTAAAGCCCCCCTGGTGGCCCCCACTTTGAAAACCACTGCACTAAAGCAAATGAATGAACAAATAATTTTATTTTGGTTATATACATACACATAAACATATACATAAACATACATGTATGTATGTGTATATATATATATATATATATATATATATATATATATATATATATATATATATATATATATATAAATATATATATATAAACATACATGCACATATACATAAACATACATGCTCATATACATAAACATACATGTACATACACATACATGTATAATCTCTCTCTATATATATATGTATATATCTATGTATACACTCACACACACACACACACACATACAGAACAGACTTTTTTTATTCCTCTCACAATTACTCACCAAAAAAAGGATAAGCTAAAATCAAAGGCTTACTTTCATTCCTTCCCTTGGATTACCCAGGATAACAACAATGCAAAATAAAGTATCACACATAAATAACTCAAAACGGGGTTATAGTATTCATCTATGTCACATTAAAATTATTTTCTTTTATAACCCTTAAGTATTTTAGATTTTAAGGCTTTTTTGAGCGACAAAATTTCACTTCATCACTACTATCTTTCCATAGTTTGACTCCAAAAACAAAAACACATCTATATTTTATACTGTACACTGACATATATATGTTTACATATGTTTACACTGTTTTATTTGCACCGTTTCACTGTTACACATGTGATTACATTGTTTACACTGCACATTTTTATACTACTTTTACATTTTAAAAATTGTACCTTTTCGTACAGTATATTTATAATTTGCACATGTCTTCAATTACACTGTATTTAATATTTTACATATATATTTTTTAATATGTTTGTATCTTTTGTGTTGTTATTTAGGTGTAAGTGCACTGTTGCACAACTGGTGTAATGACAATGAAGCCTATTCCATTCGATTTGATTCTGTTTCAAAGACAAACAACATTCTTAAATTATATTCCTTCTCTTAATAAAAAAAAAAAAAGAAAGGATAATATTTTATAATACACAATCTCTTGCAATTTCTGAGTACAAGATCCCATAAAAAGTCAATTAGCAGCCTCATAATAACTTAACATCAGAGTAGCATTGCAATTATATTTTATCAATTGGAAGTGCACCAAATTGCTAAGCAACTACTTCAATATTCTTTCTATGACCCCCATTTGTCAAGGCTGAGCCAGATTTGCTTTCATGCAAAAGCCACTCCAGGTAAAATGAATGAAATCCATCTGAGGACAAGGTTGGAAACAAATGGTTGAATGGAAAATGCACAATTCCAGATGTCAAGGAGAAACAGCTTAGATGCTCCGTCTGCAGATATGCATAAATAATGATATATGTGGAAATACAAAGCAGGGGTACATACAACATGCAGGATAAAACAAAAGTAACATTTTTTTTTTTTTTTTTTTTTTGTAGTGTACAAAATTGGAAGTATTGTGTTATACCCTAAAGGTTGTCTGCCTTTCTTTTCTACTTTTCTTTGCTACAGAACACATTGCGATGTTTGACCTCTGTCCTGAGCTTTCTCTAAAGTGCAAACATTACAAAAGCAAGCGACAACAGTTACAAGCACAGGATCTACAACAAAAACGCCGGTGATAATATTCTCAGCAAATCCTGTAAGCTTCGAACCAGTGACCGTTATTAAATGATAACAGGCAGTTGTAAATACTTGGGGCATCAAATTCTCTGGGAGGCAATAACATTCCAAAGGCTGTTGGAAGCCTAAATTTCATTTCATTCTCTGTCTGTTTTTTTTTTTTTTTTCCCCCTCTTGCTTTTTTGTCTTCTTGCCCTGGATGGATGGAAGTATAATGATCTTTTGCCAAAGGCGGGAAAAAAAATCTCATTCCAGACACTATTGTCTGCTACAGATCTTCTTTGACATGAGTAAAGATACTAGACCAAAACAAAAAAAAAAAAAAAAAAAAAAAAAAAAAAAAAAAAAAACAGAGTTATGGCTCACACTGAACAGTGCCCCAGAACACCTCACATATTTGTATTCTAAGATAAGATTTTTGGCCCAACTATCTCCAAAGTTCCCTTGCTTTTAAATATTATCACTGGCTTGACTTGGGTTTGTGCTCTAAGATATGGGCTTCCTTGACATGACAAATACCAGCCCATATCCTTGAGGTGCGGAGCTATTTAAAGTAAGAGTTCACCTTTAGCTTCTTCATTTTTTTATTTTTATTTATTTAACCAAATAAGTTAGTTAAAAACTGACTCTAGCGATGGGACTTTTGGCTCTTTGAAGGGAGCCGTTCACTGAAAAGAGCCATTCAAAAGACTGGCTCTTTTATGTTTTTTTGCATTAATTTGAAACACCAATGTTTTAATGACTAAATAGGCTACATGTGATGACTGACATTACATTTTAAAGGTGTTTAATTGGTGTGGCAGTAAATATTATCTTACCGTAAAAAAAGAATAGTTTGTTAAAATGTGTGGACATGAGAGGTGACATTAGGTAAATGCTGGAATTTGACAAAAAACATCACGGTACATTATGTGGACTAGTCTGTAGCCTAAAAATGAAGAAGAAAATAAATTTTTTTCTTATGAAATAACATTTTATTCTCAAAACAACAACAATAAATGTGTGAAAACGTACGGAAAAAAAATGCACAAAACACAACAGTGATTAATCACTGCAATTACTTATTATTCTACAGCTGTTCTCTTGTATATTCATGGATTTTTTTGTTCTTTTCATTGTTTTTTTGTTTTTTGTTTTACACATATCTTTATTAAGTTTTAAGACACTACATATCTTTTCTGACATGAATTGTTAACATTATGTAGATCTCTCCTGAGGATAAACCCCCAGAATCACAAGTCTTCCCCACAGTTTTCACACAATTTATCAGTAAATACATGTTTCTGTGCGTCAAAAATTAAACGTGTGGTGTCCAGCTGAGTGGATATTTTTGCAACTTCATGAAAAATAGGTTCATAAGAATTGTTTGTGTCATTGTTACTTTTTTTTAATGGTTTTTTTTTTATTTATTTATTTATTTTTCAGAAGAAAATTTTCTATCACATTGTTTTTTTCAAGCCTAAAGAGGAATAAAAACACTCAGGAAAAAAATTTTGATTAAGGTTCTCATAATTCGTGCATGAAAGGGTTAAATACCTGAATTGTAGTGCAGTTCTCAGAACAAGAACAGTATGTTGGTAAATTGACAGGCAATCGGACACTCCCTCCTTAAAAAAAAAAAAAAAAAAAAAAAAAGAACGGCTATTTACAAAGACTCGGTTCCCATTGTTCATTTTAAAGAGTCTTTCAAAAGATTTGATTCATTCGTGAACATCACATCACTAACTGATTCTCATTTTCAATAATGACCTGGACATTTAGACTATGTTCAGACAGTAGGTCTTTATGCACAATTGGGATTTTTTTTTTGTGAAATCCGATTTTTTTCTTTCTTTTATATTACACATTAAATGCGACTTCTTGAGTTTTGAGTATGAACTGAATCTGACCCAGATGCGCAAAAGAGGTCCTGACGTAATACCATATAAGCATGCACTATTTTTACAGAAGTAAGTATGTTTTTCGGGCCACTTCTCCGTCTGAGATGCAGAATTGTTACATTTGTTGCATTTCAATGATGTAAAAGTTCGGTTAAACGCAACAGTCGCATTGCAAAATATCAGATACGTATCAGATTTAGGACCACATATGACAGTGGCTTGGTCGGATTTGAAAAAATCGGATTTGTGCTGTTCAAACTTCTTTAACAAATCGGATACAGGTCACATATGGGCAAAAAAATCGGATTTGGGCCACATTTGCCTGCAGTGTGAATGTAACCTTTATTTTATTTAGTTTATTTTGAATATGCAACAAAACAAAGTAATCCTACTTTAGTCCTTAGACATAAAACAGATCATAAGAAAACATGAAAAAACTTATATGACTTATATGAATCACTAACTTTCTAACTAACATCACTAACAACACAAGTGAGGGAATAACAACAAATGATACTTGATGAAATACTTGATTTCAGGTGTATTTTATTCATGGATTTCCAAAAAAAACACCATCTTCAAAATTATTCATACACTAGGTTAATGAGTCTCATGTCTTTTCTTAATAGTCAATAGAGTTGCCTTTGTTCTTGATGATGGCTCCTGTTGGTCTCCACAGGCTCTTTTATGTCTCCTTTGGGATTTTGGTCCACTCTTTCTGGGCTGAAAAGTCTCCAACTGGGTCCAGTTGGATGATCTCGACCAGCATATTCCTGCACTTTTGTGATTTTCATAGGTTTTGAATATGTTTCGGTCAGTAAAACATATTTTTTTTAGGGAGTCAAAAAATAGCAATTTTGAAAATGTATGGAACCAGTCTGGAATTTTTATTTGGATAAAGAGCAAGCACCTTATGTGAGGCGACAGTGCTAACCGCTGCACCGCCCTTTTATTGTAATAACAATGAAAAAAAGAGGCCAAAAAAAAAAAAAAGCACCTTTCATTTCATTATTCTCTGAAGCCGCTTTATAATGTTTAGAAATTTATAGTAATAACCTGACTACCCCAGTTTAAGACCTTCAAAATGTCCCTCCCAAATGGATCAAAAAACCTTTATGTGCAGTTGACAATTTGGAAAACCTCCTCTGCTGTCGTTTTTAATTATCTAAATCTCCACAGGGACTCATTTATTGCGCACTAATTTAGCACAAGATGTCCAAAGGCAACAGATGTGTCATATTCTAACAAAAATGTAATAATTGGCTTTAAAATACAGTGAGGAAAAAAAAAAAAAAAAAAAGAAAAGAACAAGAGTGCACTCGGTGTGAAACCTCAGAAGCGCAGAATGTGGTTTCATTTCCAACGTGATTGATTCCTCCTCAATTCTTAAAGGATTTGCAGTCCTTAAAGCCATTTGTACCCGCAAAGTCTGCTAATACTTATTACAGAGACAGCAGACATGTAGCGGAGCTCAACACAAGGTATCTGCCACTGGAAATTCTCAGGTTTAGTGAAGTGCTTGTTGTTTTTGTGCGTATGAGCTGGGTATTTTATGTGACGGGAAAGCAGGGTTGTAAATGTAGTTCCAATTATATGGTTCGCCTAAAGGGGAAGAGCAACGAGGCTTACTTGAGCATCTGCTACTTTTTGATGCAGTTACTGACCTTGCTCTGTTTCCCCTTCTGGGAACTTATTATTAAAATATATATGTATATGTAACCAAAAACTGGAAGCAGTTCTCGAAGGCTATTTGGGAATTGTCTGTGTTGAGGGCATTTGCATAGCTAACATGCTAAGGGGTAAATAAAGTTCAGGTTATTTAATTTTCTCAGCAATTTAGTAAGAGACTCAATGTTTCTGATTGTATTTGAATGCAATAAGTTTTTCAGGTGTTGACCATTTGCAAAGACAAACACACCCAAGGAGTGACTAAAGCTGCGTTCAGACTGCAGGCAAATGTGGCTCAAATCCGAATTTTGTGACCTGTATCCGATTTGTTAAAGACAATTTGAACAGCAAAAATCCATTTTTTTTTTTTTTCAAATCTGACCCAGGCCACTTTCATATGTGGTCCTAAATCAGATACATATCTGATATTTTGAAATGCGACTTCAGTCTGAATGGCCAAGTCGCATTTATCCGACCTTTACGTCATTGAAATGCGACAAAGGTTACAATTATGCATCCCAGTAGGAGGAGCGGCGGGAAAAACATATTTACTTCTGGAGACAGGAACTCTTTTGCAAATGAGGGTCACTTCAGGGTCGCATTCAGTTCATACTCAAAACTGATAAAAGTCGTACTTAATGTGTAATATGAATGAGCGCACAAAAAAACATCGGATTTCCCCCAAAAATCCGAATTGTGCATCAAGACCTGCTGTCTGTATGTAACCTTAGTAAATAAGTGCAGGCAAATGTGGCCCAAATCTGATTTTTTTTGCCCATGTGACCTGTATCCGATCTGTTACAGACAGTTTGAACAAAACAAATCCGATTTTTTCTAATCCGACCCAGGCCACTTTCGTATGTGGTCCTAAATCCAATACAGCTTCAGTCTGAATGGCCAGGTTACATTTATCCAATCTTTATGTCACTGAAATGCGACAAAAGTCACAATTCTGCGTCCCAGGAGTGTTACTTTCGTAAACATAGTGTGTGCCTGCGTGGTCACGTATTACGTCAGGACCTCTTTTGCGCATGCGGGTCACTTCAGGGTTGCATTCAGTTCATACTCAAAACTGATAAAAGTCGTATTTAATGTGTAAAACAAACGAGCGCACAAAAAATCGTATTTCCCCCAAAAATCCAAATTGTGCATCAAGACCTGCTGCCTGAATGTAGCTTTAGTAACTAACTGCAGGCAAATGTGGCCCAAATCCGATTTTTTTTGCCCATGTGACCTGTATCCGATCTGTTCCAGACAGTTTGAACAAAACAAATCGGATTTTTTTTCTAATCCGACTCAGGCCACTTTCATATGTGGTCCTAAATCCAATACGACTTCAGTCTGAATGGCCAGGTTGCATTTATCCAATCTTTACGTCATTGAAATGCGACAAACCTCACAATTCTGCATCCCAGGAGTGTTACTTTCGTAAACATAGTGTGTGCCATCGTGGTCACGTATTATGTCAGGACCTCTTTTGCACATGCGGGTCACTTCAGGGTCGCATTCAGTTCATACTCAAAACCGATAAAAGTCGTATTTAATGTGTAATACGAACGAGCGCACAAAAAATCGTATTTCCCCCAAAAATCTGAATTGTGCATCAAGACTTGCTGTCTGTATGTACCCTTAGCTAATATGGCTATGTTCAGACTCCAGGCAAATGTGGCCCAAATCCGATTTTTTTGCCCATACGCGACTTGTGTCTAATCTGTTAAAGACAGTTTGAACAGCACAAATCCGATTTTTTTTTTAATCCAACCCAGGCCACTTTCATATGTGGTCCTAAATCTGATATGTATCTGATATTTTACAATGCAACCTCAGTCTGAAGAGCCAGGTCGCATTTATCCGACCTTTACGATATTGAAATGCGACAAATGTCACAATTCTGCATCCCAGGAGGGAAAACATACTTACATCTGTCATATTTACAGCTGCAGTTGTTGTAGATGTTCATTCATATCAATCAACCAATCAATCAATCAGTCCAAACTGCATATGCACAGTGTGTGTCAGCGATGACACGTCAGGTTTTAAAGAGTTAAATATTACAGATCAGTAGATGCTTTCGGTCACCAGTGGCTGCTTAGGTCTTTCAACTGTTTATTTATTAATTCAACTTGATTTAATCAGATATGTCAGCAGAGAGCTAGTCCTCATTTACAATAATAACCCTGGTCGAGAGGCAGCAGACGATATAAAATAAGAAAACAGTTTCATACATAAGTCAAGCAATCTCATACAAAATGTAATGGAAAACATCACAATACACAACACCAGGGCTGAATCTTGATAACTATTAGAGACATGTGCAATGGCCATATATTATTGATTGACAGAGCTGCAAGTGTATATGCACGCTTGCATCCCTGCAAACCCATAACAGTAAAATATGTTACAGAATCGTACAATGTTAACCCATAAAGACCCAAACATCCATTATCAAAATCAAAATCATTCTATGTATAAAATGTTCAACACCTGTTAATCTACTAATCCTATCAATACATGTAAATAATTGATGTGAAATACAGTTTGCCATCTTTTCACTGTCATCAGATATGACCCGTTTGGATGTTCAGCGGCTCAGTTGTTACCGTGGAAACACTGTCATTTTCTGTAACATTGATTCACCAGTAAAATCACTTGTTTAATGTTCAGTTAATGCCATATTTTGCACAATAATGTATCTTTTTCTTCAGCTTTCTCTATTTTAGATATAATTTCCCTCAATTTTAATCTGAGCTTTAATGAACGTCTACATAATTAGTATATTAAATATAAGGAAATACCTGATTTTTGCTTAAAAATGCAAAAATATTGAGCCTAATATTAGAGTAAATGGTGATAAATCACTTAAGAATGGTTAAAAATAGAGAAAAGATCATTTGGGAACTGCCATAAAAGCAGCACTGTGTTTAAAAGGTTTCAGAAATTAATTTTTTTGGGTGTAATAGTGGATGATAAATTAACCCTTTCATGCATACTGGTCACTACAGTGGACAGCTACTCTACAGCTGTTCTCTTTTATTTTCATGGATTTTGTTGTTCTTTTCTGGGTTTTTTTTTTTTTTTTGTTTTTTTTGTTTTGTTTTTTACACATATCTTTATTAAAGTTTTAAGACACTACATATCTTTTCTGACATGAATTGGTAAAATTATGTAGATCTCTCCTGAGGATAAACCCCCAGAATCACAAGCCCTCTCCATAGTTTTTACACAATTTATCAGTAAATACATGTTTCTGTGCGTCAAAAATTAAATGTGTGGTGTCCAGCTGAGTGGATATTTTTGCAACTTCATGAAAAATAGGTTCATAATAATTTTAATTATTTATTTATTTTTAAATGTATTTTAATTTTTTGAATTATGTTTTATTTTATTTTATTTTTTAATTTATTTTTCAGAAGAAAATTTTCAATCGCATTGTTGTTGGCATGTCTAAAGAGGAATAAAAACACTCAGGAAAAAAAATTGATTAAGGTTCTCATAATTCGTGCATGAAAGGGTTAACATGGAAGCCACATATTGCTTATGTTAAAAAAAAAAAAAAAACAAAGCAAAAAAAAAAAAAAAAAAATTCTGTATTGAGGAAAACAAAATATGTGTTGGATTATAAAGTAATGAGAATTTAGTGAAGAAAAAAATGTGTATTTCTGTTGTGGGTGTCAGAATGTGGAATTCTTTGGCAATGTAAGAGAAGAACTGTACAAATATTTTCCAGTTTGAGAAGTTATATAAAGAGAGAATAGAGAAGCTTTGTAAAAGCATGTAAAGAAATAATTTTACTTATGGATTTTGAATTTGTTTTATTTACATTGCCTATCATGTAAACTGTTTATTGTAATAGCTGTAACGGCAGCTTATCTGATGTAAACAGATGTTTGAAGAAATATTAGTATTATAAGTTTTATAAATACATACATAAATGGGTTAAATGCAATTAGTCAATAAATAAAAATAGCCACATATGCTCACATCCAAACAATATAAAAATGACTTTAAATGCCTTGAATAAGAGTATTGCTGTTCATTCCAAGCAGAGACTGTTATGAAAGGTGGATGCTGCAATGCTGTTCCCTCCTACCGTGTTGAAATGAAAACAAAATTCAGCGTTAATGGGAGCTGCCATGTTGTCAATGTGATGAAATCTGAAGGCAGAGTTCGCACGGTAGAAATGCAGGGACGTGACTTCCACCTGCTGATCAGCCGCCTGGTTGGATCACACCCAGAAGTTTGATGGATTCAGGTCTGCAGTAGGTCATTACAGCTGTGAGCAGTGTTGGAAGTAACCTGTTACAAAAGTAATGCATTACAGTAACAGATTACTTCAGCTGTAGTGTAAGGCATTACTCATTAGTTTTCAGTAATATTTTACTTGGTAAATATTCAATAGCGTTTGAACACACTTTTCACCCATAATTTAATTGCTCAAATGAAAAGAAAAACAGCAAAATTATGAGACCTTAAGGAATCAAACGTTCTATTTCCTGTTGGTGTTCAGCCAATGGGTGAATATGCAATTTTAGAAAAAGTGACATATATGACTACTCTATTAGTTTATCCAAAAATCTATCAGTAGTATTTGCTCGCTGTTATATAATTATCATGACTTGATCAGGAGCAGTTTGTAGGTTTTACTGGTCACACAAGCAGCTGCATGAATGGAAATGTATTCAATATGAAGTAAACATAGGATAACGTTAGCCTTTCGTAACGTTAGCCTAGTTGCATAGTTGAACTACAGGCGACAAAATCTCTTCTCTAAATGTGCAGTCACATGTCCAGTAGTTTAAAACAGTGTCTCATTCTGAAACCACCTTAAAAATTTACCTCAGAATTATGGATTCCATGAAAGTAGGTTCTCTCAAAATGTGTCGCTCATTTGAAAGGCGTTAATTCTGCCTTTCTTGTTCGCATTTCCAATAATCATCTTTCAACGAGACATGCAGTGACCTGTCAATCAACTGGGGTGGAACTGGCCCCTGAGGTGTCCAATCAGGTTCCAGAGGTGGTCAGCACTACTTAGCAATATTTTTCTCCTCCTCCTCCTAACCCGCCCAACTCTGCCTCTGATTGGCTCATCAGTCCTCATGCCTAAAGTTAGCCAATCTAATCAGTGAAGGTACCAAGTACTAGCCAGTTAGAGGCAGAGAAGGGCGGGTCACGGCCTCACCATGAGCCAATCAGAGGCAGAGTAGGGAGGGTCATGCCGAGGAAAATATTGCTAACTAGCGCTGGCCACCTCTGGAACCTGATTGGACACCTCAGGTGCCAGTTCCACCCCAGTTGATTGACAGGTCACTGCATGTCTTGTTGAAAGATGATTATTGGAAATGCGAACGAGAAAGGCAGAATAAATGTCTTTCAAATGAGTGACACATATTTAGAGAACCTACTTTTATGAAATACATAATTCTGAGGTAAGTTTTAAGGTGGTTTCAGAATGAGTCACTGTTTTAAACTATTGGTCATATGACTGCACATTTAGAGAAGAGATTTTGTCACCGATAGTTAAACTGTGTGAGTAGGCTAACGTTATGAAAGGCTAACGTTATCCTATGTTTGCCTCATGTTGAATATATTTACATTCATGCAGCTGCTTGTGTGTCCAGTAAAACCTACAAACTGTTCCTGATGAACTCGTGATCATTTTATAATAGTGAGCAAATACTACTGATGGATTTTTGGGTGAATTAAATAGAGTAGTCTGACATGTCACTGTTTCTAAAATGGCATTTTTCTGGACTTAAAAAAAAAAAAAAAAGAAGAAGCCAAAAATTGAGAGTATACCCACTTCTCCAGGGAACACTACACTACTGGTACCCACCATTTATGAAAAGAGTCTGTTTGTAACTCCAA
Source organism: Sphaeramia orbicularis (assembly GCF_902148855.1). NCBI lineage: Eukaryota > Metazoa > Chordata > Actinopteri > Kurtiformes > Apogonidae > Sphaeramia > Sphaeramia orbicularis. The sequence continues at coordinate 22,163,351 of NC_043958.1, read as the reverse complement.
ACGCATTACAATTCTGAGACGGTAACATTCTAAGGTAAATAATTACTTTTGAATAACAGTAACAAGTAATCTGTAATGGATTACAGTTACTTACTAATCAGAAAGGTGATGATTCGATCACAAATCTACCTGATGAACTGAAGTCACCTCTGGAAGTTGTGTACTTTGAGTTTTCAGTTTGGTCAGAGTCTCCTTGAGTAAGATGGAGGGGTGGGGTTTATGACCTATGCTGCAGCCAACCATCAGGGGATATTGAAAGGTTTTGGCTGCAAAGATGGACTGTTCTGAGGATGTCCAAGCAGAAGGAGCAGCAAACTTAATCAACCTTTTTTCCCCCCTTTCAGAACAGACCATCAGAACAGCTAGAAAGGCTAAAAACTGGGATTAGAAACTGTAACTTTTGGACAAATGAAACGCTTTAAATTATGACTAACTTGATGATTCAATGCAATTTAAATTTGCGTGAACATTTCATGATGTATCTTGATCCTGCATTCTGAGTTTGATGAAAAAGCAGCCATGCACACTACTATAGCACTTAATATAAACTGAAAAATCTGAACGATTATGCAGACAATACAGAATCGTCCATGCAGACAGGGCATTACAAGTAGAACTGTAATTGATTAAAAATATTACAGATTATTTTCACGTAGCACCTCTGAGAAATGGAGCGTCACTTCCTGAAAGAAACACTGCAAATTACATTCCATTACCTGACCTTCGGTTTGATCGTGGAGTGTAGATATAACACATGCAATTTCTATAAATTAAATTTGTGATGGAAGCTTATGCTGAAGTTCAACAGTTGGAAAAAAAAAGTGTTTTTTTTTCAATGGTTAAATAAGGCTGTAAATCTTTGGGGTTTGGTGCATTTATGGATGCTAATATTCATTTCATGTTGTTCCCAAAGTGCCTGAATTTTCTGTGTCCTGTTTATGCTGCCAGGCAAATTCTTAAAATCCATATCGTATTAAGATTTCAGCTTTCATGATGCTAGGTGCGTTCTCCTACCTCTGTTATCTGTATTGCTATATATTTTAGAATCCAGACCATTTTTTTTTTCTTTTGCCTGAATCTGAATCACCATTTTTCTGACCTCTTATAACCAAACTATGAGACATTTTCCATATTTTCCACGGTTTCTAGAAGGATTTTGCTGTGTTCGATGGGTTTTTGGTACTTATTTGAGCAAAAATTCTATGTTTTTGCATCGATTTAAATTAGATATACTACAATATGGTCCATTTAAACTGATTAATAGTGGAGCTCAGTGCTTTTTATTTATCTATGTACTGCCAAAATCTGTATGATTCCCTTGAAAAGCGTTCCATATTGTCCATGATGTCAGTATACGTCGTATTGTTTAGAGCAAATTTAATGCTACGATAGCAACAGTGCTATGGGTGCAAGGCTATATTGCTATATATTTTACAGTCCGGACTATTTTTTCTTTTTTTTCTGAATTTGAATCACCATTTTTCTCACCTCTTACAACCAAACTGTAAGATGTTTTCCATATTTTACATGGTTTCTAGAAAGATTTTGCTGTATTCGATGGGTTTTTGGTACTTATTTGAGCAAAAATTCTATGTTTTTGCATTGATTTAAATTAGATATACTTGATGTGGTCCATTTAAAGTGATTAATAGTGGAGCTGAGTGCTTTTTATTTATCTATTTACTGCCAAAATCCGTATGATACCCTAGAAAAGCATTCCAAATTGTCCATGATATAACACAGTCAATATATGTCGTGTGTTTTAGGACAAATTTAATGCTACGATAACAACAGTCCAATGGCTGCAAATCTATATTCTAATGTATTTCAGAATCCAGACCATTTTTCTTTTTTTCTGAATTTGAATCACCATTTTTCTCACCTCTTACAACCAAACTGTAAGACGTTTTCTATATTTTACATGGTTTCTAGAAAGATTTTGCTGTGTTCAATGGGTTTTTGGTAGTTATTTGAGCAAAAATTCTATGTTTTTGCATTGATTTAAATTAGATATACTTGACATGGTCCATTTAAACTGATTAATAGTGGAGCTGAGTGCTTTTTATTTATCTATTTACTGCCAAAATCTGTATAATCCCCTTGAAAAGCGTTCCAAATTGTCCATGATATAACACAGTCAATATATGTCGTATGTTTTAGGGCAAATTTAATGCTACGATAACAACAGTCCAATGGCTGCAAATCTATATTCCTATGTATTTCAGAATCCAGACCATTTTTCTTTTTTTCTGAATTTGAATCACCATTTTTCTCACCTCTTACAACCAAACTGTAAGATGTTTTCCATATTTTACATGGTTTCTAGAGGGATTTAGCTGTGTTCAATGGGTTTTTGGTACTTATTTGAGCAAAAATTCTATGTTTTTGCATTGATTTAATTTAGATATACTTGATGTGGTCCATTTAAACTGATTAATAGTGGAGCTCAGTGCTTTTTATTTATGTATTTACTGCCAAAATCTGTATAATCCCCTTGAAAAGCGTTCCAAATTGTCCATGATATAACACAGTCAATATATGTTGTATGTTTTAAGGCAAATTTAATGCTACGATAACAACAGTCCAATGGCTGCAAATCTATATTCTAATGTATTTCAGAATCCAGACCATTTTTCTTTTTTTCTGAATTTGAATCACCATTTTTCTCACCTCTTACAACCAAACTGTAAGACGTTTTCTATATTTTACATGGTTTCTAGAAAGATTTTGCTGTATTCGATGGGTTTTTGGTAGTTATTTGAGCAAAAATTCTATGTTTTTGCATTGATTTAAATTAGATATACTTGATGTGGTCCATTTAAACTGATTAATAGTGGAGCTCAGTGCTTTTTATTTATGTATTTACTGCCAAAATCTGTATAATCCCCTTGAAAAGCGTTCCAAATTGTCCATGATATAACACAGTCAATATATGTCGTGTGTTTTAGGGCAAATTTAATGCTACGATAACAACAGTCCAATGGCTGCAAATCTATATTCCTATGTATTTCAGAATCCAGACCATTTTTCTTTTTTTCTGAATTTGAATCACCATTTTTCTCACCTCTTACAACCAAACTGTAAGATGTTTTCCATATTTTACATGGTTTCTAGAGGGATTTAGCTGTGTTCAGTGGGTTTTTGGTAGTTATTTGAGCAAAAATTCTATGTTTTTGCATTGATTTAAATTAGATATACTTGACGTGGTCCATTTAAACTGATTAATAGTGGAGCTGAGTGCTTTTTATTTATCTATTTACTGCCAAAATCTGTATAATCCCCTTGAAAAGCGTTCCAAATTGTCCATGATATAACACAGTCAATATATGTTGTATGTTTTAGGGCAAATTTAATGCTACGATAACAACAGTCCAATGGCTGCAAATCTATATTCTAATGTATTTCAGAATCCAGACCATTTTTCTTTTTTTCTGAATTTGAATCACCATTTTTCTCACCTCTTACAACCAAACTGTAAGATGTTTTCCATATTTTACATGGTTTCTAGAAAGATTTTGCTGTATTCGATGGGTTTTTGGTAGTTATTTGAGCAAAAATTCTATGTTTTTGCATTGATTTAAATTAGATATACTTGACGTGGTCCATTTAAACTGATTAATAGTGGAGCTGAGTGCTTTTTATTTATCTATTTACTGCCAAAATCCGTATGATACCCTAGAAAAGCATTCCAAATTGTCCATGATATAACACAGTCAATATATGTCGTGTGTTTTAGGACAAATTTAATGCTACGATAACAACAGTCCAATGGCTGCAAATCTATATTCTAATGTATTTCAGAATCCAGACCATTTTTCTTTTTTTCTGAATTTGAATCACCATTTTTCTCACCTCTTACAACCAAACTGTAAGACGTTTTCTATATTTTACATGGTTTCTAGAAAGATTTTGCTGTATTCGATGGGTTTTTGGTATTTATTTGAGCAAAAATTCTACGTTTTTGCATTGATTTAAATTAGATATATTTGATGTGGTCCATTTAAACTGATTAATAGTGGAGCTCAGTGCTTTTTATTTATCTATTTACTGCCAAAATCTGTATAATCCCCTTGAAAAGCGTTCCAAATTGTCCATGATATAACACAGTCAATATATGTCGTGTGTTTTAGGGCAAATTTAATGCTACGATAACAACAGTCCAATGGCTGCAAATCTATATTCCTATGTATTTCAGAATCCAGACCATTTTTCCTTTTTTCTGAATTTGAATCACCATTTTTCTCACCTCTTACAACCAAACTGTAAGATGTTTTCCATATTTTACATGGTTTCTAGAGGGATTTAGCTGTGTTCAGTGGGTTTTTGGTACTTATTTGAGCAAAAATTCTACGTTTTTGCATTGATTTAAATTAGATATATTTGATGTGGTCCATTTAAACTGATTAATAGTGGAGCTCAGTGCTTTTTATTTATGTATTTACTGCCAAAATCTGTATAATCCCCTTGAAAAGCGTTCCAAATTGTCCATGATATAACACAGTCAATATATGTCGTATGTTTTAGGGCAAATTTAACGCTACAATAACAACAGTCCAATGGCTGCAAATCTATATTCCTATGTATTTCAGAATCCAGACCATTTTTCTTTTTTTCTGAATTTGAATCACCATTTTTCTCACCTCTTACAACCAAACTGTAAGATGTTTTCCATATTTTACATGGTTTCTAGAGGGATTTAGCTGTGTTCAATGGGTTTTTGGTACTTATTTGAGCAAAAATTCTATGTTTTTGCATTGATTTAAATTAGATATACTTGATGTGGTCCATTTAAACTGATTAATAGTGGAGCTCAGTGCTTTTTATTTATGTATTTACTGCCAAAATCTGTATAATCCCCTTGAAAAGCGTTCCAAATTGTCCATGATATAACACAGTCAATATATGTCGTGTGTTTTAGGGCAAATTTAATGCTACGATAACAACAGTCCAATGGCTGCAAATCTATATTCCTATGTATTTCAGAATCCAGACCATTTTTCTTTTTTTCTGAATTTGAATCACCATTTTTCTCACCTCTTACAACCAAACTGTAAGATGTTTTCCATATTTTACATGGTTTCTAGAGGGATTTAGCTGTGTTCAGTGGGTTTTTGGTAGTTATTTGAGCAAAAATTCTATGTTTTTGCATTGATTTAAATTAGATATACTTGATGTGGTCCATTTAAACTGATTAATAGTGGAGCTCAGTGCTTTTTATTTATGTATTTACTGCCAAAATCTGTATAATCCCCTTGAAAAGCGTTCCAAATTGTCCATGATATAACACAGTCAATATATGTCGTGTGTTTTAGGGCAAATTTAATGCTACGATAACAACAGTCCAATGGCTGCAAATCTATATTCTAATGTATTTCAGAATCCAGACCATTTTTCTTCTTTTCTGAATTTGAATCATCATTTTTCTCACCTCTTACAACCAAACTGTAAGACGTTTTCCATAATTTACATGGTTTCTAGAAAGATTTTGCTGTCTTCAATGGGTTTTTGGTACTTATTTGAGCAAAAAATTATATGTTTTTGCATTGATTTGAATAAATGTATTGTAATATTTAGTATTTAGCCAAAAACCAAAACCCAACAACAACAACAACAACAACAACACTGGACTCATGGTCCATTTAAACTGATTAATAATGAAGCTCAGTGCTTTTTTTTTTTTTTTTTATCTATTTACTGCCAAAATCTGCATGATTCTCTTGAAAAGCATTCCATGTTGTCTATGATATAACACAGTCAGTATATGTCGTATTGTTTAGGGCAAATTTAATGCTACAATAGCAACAGTGCTAAAATATTAGTCTGCAGGTAGCCAAGGCAGACCTGTAACACAAGAATACAAGAAACAATGATGAGTGAGGCCTTTAAAATTCATGATGAACTTCGCTACTCCATGCCAAACAGCACCCAGAGCATGTAAGCTTTCAGGAGATGCATGCATGCATATCAAATGGCTATAGTCCAGCACAGACATAATATAGTGTGTTCACATAACAAGCAAACAACCACAGGCTGAATAGAAAATAGCATAACAACGAGGATATGGCGAATTAAACCCCCATTGTTTAAGTTTCACTCCTATTAAAACTTAGACGAAAAAGCTGAAAAAAAAAAAAAAAAAAAAAAAAAACTTAAAAAGGTTTTGTTAAATTTACCTGAGCCGTCTCCTTAAGTTTTATATCGGGAAAAAAAAAGTATGACTAGAGCAAAGTTTTAAGACACAGTTTCACTTTGTCATTGAATTGTGGACTTGAGATAATGATCACCCCAACTTGAGGAATTTTTCACTCTTCGTCTGTCTGTGTCGCTGTAAAGTCAAGACAGGTATTTCCACTAGAATCCACTCAAAAGAGACACTTGATCCTAGGATGTCAGTGAAACTACCATATTGCTGAAGATAGCTGAAATTCCTTAATTCCACAGCTGAAATATGTAAGGGCTCCAACTTTTATTACTTTGTGTGATACCCCCGGAGAAAGAGCCTTTGTGCTGGTGACAATGCACCTCTTATACACCTTTTATATCATTGCCACGTATATTTAAATACCCTCTATTGAATTTACAGACAAAATCATGCTGGATTGGACTGAGTTTTTATGACTTTACATCTCAAAAGCCCTAGCTGCAAAAGAGCACCGTGCACGCCTGACCTTATTTTACATTGTGCAATCAAATTGAGGTTTGCGGACGATGTTAATGAAGCCGACTGCGTTCCAGCGAAAGGTCTCCCGCCTGGGCAAACAAACATCTGCTAGTCAGCTAAAAGGGAAACTAGGCAAAGCGAGGAAGATATTCAAGGCTTTTCATACTTCTTCCATTGTGGCTCTGAATCACAGAATAAATCAGTCCTGAATCCTGAGCGGCTACGACTGTAGATTATTAATGCGTTTCTGACATGCATCGAGGGGAGGGACCTCCATTACACTTGCTGCAGGGTACATGCTTCTCCTCCTAACCTAAATGACCCCATTTTCTTAATAGCATATAACACTGGAATAAGCAGAACGACTAATTATATACAGTCGACACACACAACTCAGGTCAGAACTGAACAGAGGGTCTATATATATGCATTACAGTTCAGGTTTTCGCTCTATACCTGTGGCTTTTTATAGATTTAATTAGATAAGGAGTTAATCAGTTGGTTGATACATGTCCAAACAAGTCTAAAAGTTAACCTTTAGCTCCGCAATGCTGAAGTGTGATGAGATTTCTACCTGAGCTGCACACAAAGGTAATCTTACACCCTTTTTTTTTTTTTTTTTTTTTTTTTTTCCTCCCAGACCAGTGGTTCTTAACCTTGTTGGAGGTACTGAACCCCACCAGTTTCATATGCCCATTCACCGAACCCTTCTTTATTAAAAAATAAAATATGATTTTTTTCAAATTCAAGACATAGGTATATGTTTTACTGGTGCACAAAATGAACCGTGCATTAACCCTTAATAGGTAACCTGGGGTCCCAGCAGACCCCACGTTTTTAATTACCTCCGCTAAGGAGGTTATGTTTTTGCCAGGGTTTGTTTGTCTGTTTGTTTGTTTGTCTGTCCGTTAGTGTGCAACATAACTCAAAAAGTTATGGACAGATTTGGATGAAATTTTCAGGGTTTGTTGGAAATGGGATAAGGAAGAAATGATTAAATTTTGGTGGTGATCGGGGGTGGGGGGGCCCACGGGGGGGGCCACTGATCAGCCTTGGCGGAGGTCTGCGCTCTCCGAGTGCTTCTAGTTTTTTATGTTTTCTATGTTTTTATTTGAAGCTCGTGCATGTTACTTCATTTACCCTCCTAGTATAGGGATCTGAAAAGTAAAATGGAACCAAAAAATTAACTCGTAGAATAATATAGGCAATACAGACATTTTGGGGTCGCCCGTGACCCCAGGTTACCTTTAACGTATATTGATTTATTGTTTTTCCATTTCAGGTATTTCAGAATATGATCAATAATTGATATTATAAATTTCTAATAACGCTAACGTTCAGTGCTTGAATCTTTTTTGAGTAATTTTAACATTGTGTGAGGCCATGGCTAAGAGGAAAACTCTAAGTGATGAAGATATTAGGATAGAGCTTACAGATTTAGAAGTAGAATCTGAATCTGATGATGACCATTAATCGATTGATAGTGTTTATGACGTCAGTTTTCCTTCTGTGAAGACTGTTTGTGAGCACCTATTCGTACTACCCAATTGTGTAGTTAGTGTAGTTTTTAGTTATAGTTTAGTTTTTAGAGAAACTTTATTGAAACTGTATTGCAAATGTGTTATAGCAATGTAGTGTGTTTATTTGTAACATGTGAAACTTTTTTGAAATTTTCTGTTAACTTTAGTGAAGGAAATACTTCACGCAGTAAAGGAGAATTTATTTGGAAAATAAAGCACAATTTTGTTATATTTTTTTTTCGTTTCATTGCTATCCTTTCATACTATAAGCAATAAAGTATTGTAACTGACTAAAAAATAACATTTTTAGATGTTTTTATCACCGTAGGTAATCTGGGGTCTAGCTGGACCCCAGGTTACCTGTAGCTGTGGGGGGCACCATGGCAACATCACTGTGTTCAAAGAATAAAACCAATACAGTGCATGAACTTACAACAAATTCCATACCTTTTCACAAAGACATGACCTTTTTTAATACTACCACACTGAAATGGTTTTAATTTTTAACCTTATGTATTTCAATAATGAACAGCCAGTGATGGCCAAGCGGGGCGTGTCATCACGAATCATATATAGGCCGTCAGGTCAACCCGGTTTTCGTTTCATCTCGCTCCGAACTTTCCGAACCACGCAATTTTGACTTAAAAAAAAAAAAAAAGATAATTGCATGTAGTGTATCAAAAAAAAGTTCTCGTTATACTCCTTCAGTATTTTTGTGATCTTTTTTTTTGTTACGGCACTAGCTCGGCTTTAGCGTAATACGATTTCTACATCCGCGACGGTGCGTTGGTCGTCACATGATTGTAACTGACCAGTGCGGTGACCGAAAAATGTAAACAAACGCTACACATGGCTGCCTCCGTGGTTAACAGGAAGTAGCAAAAGTCATAACAACGATGTGGAAAATACTCAAATAATTCATCGTCAGACGCGTGGAAGAGATTAGAAACACTTCCGGATGTGTTGTAGTGCTATAAGCAACAACAATACACCGCGTATATTGGATGTCAATCAGAGAAAGAGTCTCCGAAGCTGTTTGTTTACATACACGGACCTAGCCTGACACACACCCCCAACTAATGATTCGAGTGTGTGTCTTGACCTCCGCCGAACCCCTGAGACTGACTCACCGAACCCCTAGGGTTCGATCGAACCCAGGTTAAGAGCCACTGTCCTAGACGTTGCTTTCTCTTCTTCTCTCTTCAGCCCTTTTGCTTTCTCTGGAGTGGGTGGCCCTGGTTAGGTAGCAGCTCTCAAACATGGGGAAAAAAATAAAAATAAAAAAAACTAAAAAATAAAAAAAACAGCTGCTGTAATTAAAAGACGAAAACCAAATAAAGAAAAGAACCAGACTGTTTCTTTTTCTTACGGTACCTTGAGGTCTGAACATGAAAGATGAAAGTTCATCCCGTGATTTATTTTAAGCAGAATTCATTGGTGGAGGGAACCTGCGAGCGCAAGGTCAGACTCAAAAGCTGAAAATCAACACGGTGCCGTATTGATTTTCGTCCACTGATGGGTCTTCTAAGTGTGCCTTAATATTTCGATTTCCTTGAGTCGTGCACAAACCTTGCCTACGACCTATTCTTTTGTCACCCTTCTCATATTCTTAGAATATAGAGATAAAGAACAAGAAACATTCAGAGCAGAAATTAATTAACCCATAAAGACCCAGTGCTACTTTTATGGCAGTTCCCAAATGAATTTTTCTGCCTATTTAACATTTCTTAAGTGGTTTATCATCATTTATTAGAATATTATCCTCTGCATTTTACATTATTTCAGTGAAAATCTGGTATTTTGCAATATTTTATTCACTGATCATAGATGTTCATTAATAGGCTGTTTTGGTATATATAGACAGAGTTTAATAACTATTATGAACTTTTTTCAATTTTTGTTTTGTGTCGCTTCATAAAAAGTGACCACTGTCTAGCACACAGGTGTCAAACATGCGGCCAAAGGCTTCAGTCTGGCCCGTGGGATGAATTTGTGAAATGCAAAAATTACACTGAAGATATTAACGATCAAAGATGTTCGAATCATTTTAGGTCAAATCAATCGAAAGAGGATCAGAACCAGTAAAATACTATCATAATAACCTATAAATAATGAAAACTGCTATTTTTTCTCTTTGTTGTAGTGTAAAAAAAAGTTACATTTCACAAAAAATGTTTGCATTTGCAGACTAGCCTTTTGCAAAAAATGCGAATAACCTGAAATGTCTTAATATACGTATGTGGAATTATAAAAAATATTCTCCCTTTTACTAAATGTTTTGTGTATTTGTAGATAAACTGTGATCTGCATGTTGTGATGCACATGCATATTGTTAAAATTGCTCTGATTTTACTTAAGAATTTTCAGGTTGTTCATGTTATGTTCAAGTACAATTTGTAGATTTAAACATTTTCATTACAGAATTTTACTTTTTTCACTCAAAAGTTCTTATCCTGTTATTTATATTATTTTAGATCATATTAGGTTGAATGTGGCCCCTGAACTAAAATGAGTTTGACACCCCTGGTCTAGCATTTAAGCTGTAGAGAAAAGACATTGGAATGTAAATGTATTCCTTTTGTATCTATATCATGTAGAATGTTCTTATAATCTCTCAAAAACTGTAAAAATCCGTTCCCTTTTTCCTGGCGGACCGCCCAACCGACGCATTATATGAAGCAGTGTGTGTATGACTCTAAAACAGTAGGTTCGGTGGAAAAAAAATTGGATATTATTCACACATCAAGGCCTTTGACTGACCTCTAAAAAAAATGTTGGACAGCTGTCAGCTATCAGATCTATCATCAGCTATCAAAGCTACCTCAACCCACTGGGGTGAGAGGTGAGCGATGCCTCTCAGCCAGGTAGTAGTCGCAAATTTGGCTTGACAAACGCAGACCGTTTTTACACCCTGACCCGGTCTGATCTCCTCCAGCGTGAGATTGTAATCCATAGGGCACCTGGGGGGTGGATAACTCCAGAAGTGCAAAAAAAAAAAACAACAACACAAAAACCAAAATTCTGCAAACTAGCAACGCAAACGTTACAACCCTGTCATATAAAACACAACTAGATCTCAAAGCTGAATGACGGGGGTATTGTCATTGAACAGCAGTGGAAAGGGACCAAACTTTATTCAACAAACAGTAAAACAAGAAAAGGACTCAGAGAGCGCAGACCTCCGCCAAGAGAAATCTGCCCCCCCCCCCTCCTTCATTTTGTTCAATATTTTCTTCATTTTGTTTTATGTTCATTTTTTTCATTTTGTTCAATATTTTCTTCATTTTTGGTCGTTTTGTTTTTATATTTTCTTCATTGTGTTTTTATATTCATTTTTCTTAATTTTGTTCAATATTATATTTTCTTCATTTCTGTGCATTTTGTTCATTCTTTTCTTAATTTTTCTTCATTTTGTTTTATATTCATTTTTGTTCATTTTGTTTAATATTTTCTTCATTTTTGGTCATTTTGTTTTTAGATTTTCTTCATTTTCTTCATTATTTTCTTCATTTGTCTTCATTGTGTTTTTATATTCATTCTTCTTAATTTTGTTCAATATTATATTTTCTTCATTTCTGTGCATTTTGTTCATTCTTTTGTTCATTTTTCTTCATTTTGTTTTATATTCATTTTTGTTTATTTTGTTTAATATTTTCTTCATTTTTGGTGATTTTGTTTTTAGATTTTCTTCATTTTCTTCATTTTTCTTCATTGTTTTTTTTATATTCATTTTTCTTAATTTTGTTCAGTACTTATATTTTCTTCATTTTTTTGCATTTTGTTCATTCTTTTCTTCATTTTGTTTTATATTCATTTGTGTTCATTTTGTTCAATATTTTCTTCATATTTGGTCATTTTGTTTTTATATTTTCTTCATTATTTTCTTCATTTTTCTTCATTGTGTTTTTATATTCATTCTTCTAAATTTTGTTCAATATTTATATTTTCTTCATTTTTGTGCATTTTGGTCATTATTTTCTTCATTTGTGTTCATTTAATTTTTATATTTTCTTCATTTTTTGCATTTTGCTCATTACTTCATTTGTGTTCATTTCATTTTTGTATTTTCTTCATTTTTGTGCATTTTGTTCATTTTTCCCTTCATTTGTGTTCATTTAATTTCTGTATTGTCTTCATTTTTGGTCATTTTGTTTATATATATTCTTCATTTTCTTCATTATTGTCTTCATTTTTCTTCATTCTGTTTTTATATTCATTTTTCTTAATTTTGTTCAATATTTTTATTTTCTTCATTTTTGTGCATTTTGTTCATTATTTCCTTCATTTGTGTTCATTTAATTTTTGTATTTTCATCTTTTTTTCACATTTTGTTCATTATTTTCTTAATTTGTGTTCACTTTATTTTTGTATTCTCATCATTTTTGTGCATTTTGTTCATTATTTCCTTCATTTGTGTTCATTTAATTTCTGTATTTTCTTCATTTTTGGTCATTTTGTTTTTATATTTTCTTCACTTTCTTCATTATTTTCTTCATTTTTCTTCATTGTGTTTTTATATTCATTCTTCTTAATTTTGTTCAATATTTATATTTTCTTCATTTTTTGTGCATTTTGTTCATTATTTTCTTCATTCGTGTTCATTTAATTTTATATTTTCTTCATTTTTTTTGCATTTTGTTCATTATTTTCTTCATTTGTGTTCATTTAATGTTTGTATTTTCTTCATTTTTGTGCATTTTGTTCATTATTTCCTTCATTTGTGTCCATTTAATTTCTGTATTTTCATCATTTTTGTGCATTTTGTTCATTATTTCCTTCATTTGGGTTCATTAAATTTTTGTATTTTCAGCATTTTTGTGTATTTTGTTCATTTTTTCCTTCATTTGTGTTCATTCTGATGATGTGAGTCCACTCCTCCTTCTGACTGCACCCCCCCCCCCCCCCAATCACCACCAAAATTTAATCATTTCTTCCTTGTGCCAGTATCAACATTTCCTGAAAATTTCATGAAAATCCATCCACAACTTTTTGAGTTATCTTGCTAACAAACAAACAAACAAACAAACAAACATGCACTTACGCACACAAAGCAAAGCGATCACAATACCTAAAGATAAATAAAGGTGAAAAGCAAAGACTTAGCAACCCAATCAGCAAACTAGTCTCATATCAAAATGTGAAACAGCTACAGTATGTTGGTCCACAGCACAAAACATATCAAGTCTCAATATTAGGGCCTGAAAATTGTAAAATATGCATGTTTTTGCACCTTAAATAACTCTGTCAATAAATTTTACAAATATGGGAGCCTCTTTTACATTGCGTGAATATGTTGCCTGGCCTGGAACTTTAACCCTTTCATGCACAGTGGTCACTACAGTGGACAGCTATTCTCTTGTATATTCATGGATTTTGTTGTTTTAGTTCTGTATCAGCCAACACAGTGAACACTCGCACTGCAAAAGTCTAAATCTTACCAAGTGTATTTTTCTCATTTCTAATCCAAATATCTCATCACACTTAAAATAAGACATAATCACCTAAAGAGGGACTTTTCAGTGAGATATAAGAACTTATTTTTAGACAATAGATCTGCAAAATCTTATATCAAGAAATTTTACTAAGATAATTTTCACTTGTTCCATTTGCTTGAATTAAAAATTATGTCTTATTTTAAGTGTGATGAGATATTTTGACTAGAAATGAGAAAAATACACTTGGTAAGATTTAGATTTTTGCAGTGCATGCACCATCCCATACACTGCAATTCATACCATTACTGTAACTTTACTGTTCTTGATAAACCTGATCTGCACTAATCATGTTTGACAGTAAATCAGTTGCTTGTTATTGTTATTAAACTGTAAACAGGTGTTTGTGTTTTGTTTTTTTTTTGTTTTGTTTTGTTTTGGTTTGGTTTTTTTTGCATATTATCTCCATGAAGTGAGTAATGACTAGTATTAGTGTATGTTAAAATGTGGGAAAACATCAGATTAGCTGCATTAAAAATGTTTTCATTTCATAGTTTTCACACAGTTTATCAGTAAATACGTTTCTTTGCTTCAAAATGAAATGCATGGTGTCAAGCTGAGTAGACATTTTTGCAACTCCATGAAAAATGGGTTCATAAAAACTATTTCAATTGCATTGTTTGGTTTGATAAAATAAAATAAAAACACTCGCAAATAAAAATCTCAGTTGAGGCTCTTATAATTCATGCATGAAAGGGTTAAAAATGTTTTAGGTGTTTATATTGTTATTAACCTGTTTTGTTTATTTATTTGTTTTCTTTCCTCTTTTAACGGTACTGGAATGCACTGGCTTGACTGTCTTTATGCAGTCTTGTTTATATTTGTATGTTTTTCTGTTGTTTTTTTTTCTCCTTGGGTTCTGTTTGTTTATCATGTCCAGTGTCAATCTCTGTATCATGAATACATTACTTCAAATTATAAATGTTATGCTTGTTAAATGAAAAGTTCTATAAATATTGAAAAGTTCTATAAATAAAGTCCAAAAAAAAAAAAAATCACTTTTTTTTTTATCCTATTCTTTTCCATTGGCCTGTGTCTGAGTCACGTGACTTTCAAGAGTCAGACTGTGAGAACAAAAAAACATGGCGGACATTTCTCTCATATTTAGTGACAAAAAAAAAAAAAAATCCATATTTTGAGTTAGTTTCTGCATATATGTGTTTTGGTTACATTTCTAGCGAGAAATATATATTTTATTTTGATCATATTCCATCATAATCATAACACTGGGTTACAAAAAAATGGTTTTTGCAAGTTGTCTAGGTTTTTTCAACTGAATTAGGACCATTTTGCACCGCTAAATCCAAAAATGACATCTGTTTTTCTCAATCAGGTTAGATTTTTTTGCTAATTTGATTTTGAAAAATTTGATCTACTCACAAAATATAATAACTAATACCAAAATAAGATTGGTAAGCACATTTTATGAAATTTGTGACTTGATTCCTGTTAGGTACAATGATGTATTCACCGCAGATGTAGCAGAATACGTCAGGCTTATTTTTGCAAGATCTTCTAGTCGAAGCCATTTCATTCACCTGTAATATAAAAAAAAAAAAAAAACATTACTCATAAATTGGCAAAAGTCAAATCTTCAAAACTTGTTTATTGCAAGAAATATGAAAGAATTTTCTATCATATGATGTGAAAATGCCCATAAATGTAAGCAAAAATGTTAAAAAGCCAATATGTAGCATAGTTCAGGAAGTTGACCTGATTGAGCAAAATTAATGTGATTTTTGGATTCAGCACACCAAAATTATCCTAAATCAGCTCAAAAAACTTAAACAATAAATTCGTTGTTGACCAGTGTAATCACTCGCTTGCTTGTTGTTGCGAAGATTTTCCAAATGTCGCCAGAATAACATGAAACTGTAACGTTAGTCGGTTGCTAAGGACGCTGCTATCACATTTCCACATCGGACTCCATTGCGATTTCGCTTCGTCTGACGGATCAAACCCTCCTTCGCTTACTGCATCTGGAAAAGAAAAGGATAAAAAAAAAAAAAAAAGTGACTATTTTACAATTTTCAGGCCCTAATTGTGAGACTCATACATTTTTTTTTGTCGCTATTTCACAGTTTGATATGAGACTGGGTTGTAAAGTGACACAAGGATAATGTACCAGAAAAGTAACAGCTGTAGTCAAATGGCACCGACGTTATCCTGAGATTCCCCACATGTGTAATGGCACGCCAATAATTAAGTCAGCTGTTAAATAACCTGTGGATAAAACGTCTTCCCGCTTTCAGTCTGTTGTTGTCTGTTGTCTGTTGTCTGTTTCAGTCTGTCAGAGGTGTTGTGACTGGAAGGAATTGAAAATATTTCTTATTAGCCGTCGTTCCTGCAGGTTGTCAGACTTCTGCTGCAATTTCTCTTAGGAAAACACGGTCTGCCATTCCATCTAAAAATCGATATATGTTAACGACAATGTCACATCCACACCGATGTAGACTTTTTGTGCATTTGGACCTTTTGTCCATACATAAACTGGGTTTTAGGGCATCCCACTCATATTGACAGATGACTGTAACCGTAGCAACAAAGACACCAATACCAGAAAAGTTTTGTTTTTTTCATTTATACGTGGCTGACCTTAGAAGTTACTAGTAAATAACTCACTATTGCTACATAACTTCACATTAAATAGTCTAGGTCTACTGTGTCCAGTATTATTTGGTCCGCAGTGTCTATAGTTAAAAAAAATAAATAATTTATTTTAAAAAAAAAGACGATTTTGGATCAAACCAAGGTCTGATCGGAAAATTTCCAGTTTAAGGTTGTTATCAATTGTTGCTTTTCTGTTGAGCCTCAAATTGCACAAATATGACTTGTGCATAAAAATTTACCTAATGGCAAAGTCTTCTTTTTGATTAAAAGTTTTTGTGCTGGCAAGACGTGTTTCTATTTTTTATTTTTTATTTTTTTATTTTTTTCCAGGCATGGCGCAAATGATATATCATGCAAAACTGCAATGGAAAGACTTTTTTTTCGCAACTAGTCAAGTGAATTAAAAAAAAAAAAAAAAAATGGATGTTGACGTACATTACAACAAGCAAAGAAGAACAAAAATGTGGCGGTATGTGTGGACACACCAGGAAACCCAATCATTTTTTAAAAAATTTAGTATGAGATAAACAGGTAATATATAATAATAATGAATATATCTGTAAATCAACACCATATTTGCGTTCGTCGCCATGTTTATGGAATGACTTCTCGTGTCATCTCGCGATAATAAATAAACAAATCATCGCATCTGTGATTTAATGGAAAAACCAACATTACGCACTTCTGTTTTTTTCAACATTTCATAAATATATGTAAAGTTTTGCGCAGATGTCCAGTGGAAAAGCAACTGTTGCTAATTCTGAGTGACCTCCTTTACTTTCACATTGATGGCGAAACAACAACGAGAACTGGTCAGCGTTAGCTTATCATACCTTTTTTTATTATAGACATTGAAGAATAGAAAAAAAAATATTTACATTATTGCAGACGGGTAACAGTATTTCAACACTTAATGACTTAGAACTATTCCATTCTCTACATCTGCCATTTTTCTGAGATGATTTATCTCCATTACCTATAAATGTTTTCCAAAAATGTTGCATTTTTCATTGAAAATCAGTAGAAGAACATTTCTTTATTTAATTTTTTGGTTGTGTAGATGTTTGAAGACGCTTAGGTTACATACAATTGTTATTATAACACAGAAAACTGAAGCAAAAGTGACACTTTCATAATATACACTTCACTGGCTGTAAAAACAAGTGTCTCCAACCACTGTCATAAGTTAAACTTTATTGGTTTTATTGGTGAATGTTGCAGAGGGTGGTGGTGTTTCCACATTCACTATCAAATCTCTGTCATATAGGTGTATAACATATGGCCCGTGGGCCAGTTTTGTCTCACGGGCCATATGTTGGGTCCAATCCGGCCCATGGGATTCATGTGTGAGGACCAAAAATTACACTGAAGATATTAACAATCATTGTAGTTCAGTGGTCACATTCAGACTACTATGATCTAGAATGGATCAGACTGTTAAAATACTATCGTAATAACCGATAAATACTGACAATTACAAAATCTTGTCTTCATTTTAGTGTTAAAAAAAAAAATTACTTGAAAATGTTTACATTATTTTCATTGTTCACATTAAAAAAAAAAAAAAAGCATCGTTCGTAGACATGAACATTTCCATGTAGTTTTACTTTTTTACTCTAAAACACAGAGAAAACTTTGGAGTTGACATTATTTATATACTATTATGTTATTACTTTACTGGTGCGGCCCACTTCAGATCAGATTGGTGGGATGTGGCCCCTGAACTAAAAAAGTTGGCACCGCTAACATAAGACCAATATTGAAGAGACTTAAACTACATATAGTTGAACTACATTTTGCTTTAACTTGCTGATAGTTAAACTACATTCATATTTTGTGCCACATCAAGTAGGTCAAGTGCTTTTTGGGTAATTTTTTTTTTTTTTTTAACTACTCAATTTGCAAACTACAATTTTGGGCAACAGCATAAAATTAACCCCGTAAAGCCTGAACCATTAAATCATTGACAGAAAATTCCAGTTCTTTGAAACTGGAGCCTTTATTCGTCCTTCTTTTCCAAATATCAATTTCCATATATGAGTTTCAATTTTGTCTCATATTTGATACATCGGGTCTCAATGCTCAAATATTATTATTTTTGAACAAACAAAAACATAACACAAACATGTCTAAAAAATTGGTAAATCCTTTTAAAAATTTGCAAAGTTCCGCCTCCGTCCACTCTCCGTCTGTCTTTCTCTCTTCATTAATGACAATCTTGTAGTGTCACTGGAAAGGCCTGTGGTGAATGAATCCCACCCCTCTGGTTGATTATCAGTGAATTGCATGTATTTAATTGTATACTGGAGGTTTTCAAGAAAAAAAAAAATCACACTGATCATGTAGAGGGCTTCAAAACTCATGTATCAAATATGATACGCTTGGCTTTATAGGGTTAAGGCTTATTTTTTGAAATATAAATTGTATTTCACCATTGAATGCAGGACAGTCCCATTTTCTTTCCTCCTATATCACTTTAAAGGCATGATCATGTTATGACATGACGGCCAACACTGCCTCTGACTGCTTTGCCCTGGCAGCGTTTGAATGCTTCAGGGATGTGTGATCATTACTGATGTTGTGTGGTCGTCACCACCATGGACAACTCTCCCGCCAGCGCCACCCCCGATAGCGACGTGCCACCCCAACCATGGCCACGTTCTGTTTCATATACAGGGTGGGGAAGCAAAATTTACAATATTTTGAGGCAGGGATTGAAAGACAGTGTATGACCAATTGGTTTATTGAAAGTCATGAGAATTTATTTGCCACAAGAAAATTGACATAATAGAAAATGTTTTTATTCTATGTGTCCTCCTTCTTTCTCAATAACTGCCTTCACACGCTTCCTGAAACTTGTGCAAGTGTTCCTCAAATATTCGGGTGACAACTTCTCCCATTCTTCTTTAATAGTATCTTCCAGACTTTCTCGTAATAGTTTTGCTCATAGTCATTCTCTTCTTTCCATTATAAACAGTCTTTATGGACACTCCAACTATTTTTGAAATCTCCTTTGGTGTGACGAGTGCATTCAGCAAATCACACACTCTTTGACGTTTGCTTTCCTGATTACTCATATGGGCAAAAGTTTCTGAAAAGGTATGGATAATAGTGTTAGGTATGATCATGACATCAGTATACAGGGTGGGGAAGCAAAATTTACAATGAACATTTAGTTGTTTTTTCTCAGCAGGCACTACGTCAATTGTTTTGAAACCAAACATATATTGATGTCATAATCATACCTAACACTATTATCCATACCTTTTCAGAAACTTTTGCCCATATGAGTAATCAGGAAAGCAAACGTCAAGAGTGTGTGATTTGCTGAATGCACTCGTCACACCAAAGGAGATTTCAAAAATAGTTGGAGTGTCCATAAAGACTGTTTATAATGTAAAGAAGAGAATGACTATGAGCAAAACTATTACGAGAAAGTCTGGAAAATACTATTAAAGAAGAATGGGAGAAGTTGTCACCCGAATATTTAAGGAACACTTGCACAAGTTTCAGGAAGCGTGTGAAGGCAGTTATTGAGAAAGAAGGAGGACACATAGAATAAAAACATTTTCTATTATGTCAATTTTCTTGTGGCAAATAAATTCTCATGACTTTCAATAAACTAATTGGTCATACACTGTCTTTCAATCCCTGCCTCAAAATATTGTAAATTTTGCTTCCCCACCCTGTATGTTTGGTTTCAAAACAACTGACGTAGTGTGTGATGAGAAAAAACAACTAAATGTTCATTGTAAATTTTGCTTCCCCACCCTGTACACCACATGTACATTCTCAATTTAATGCTGAAAATAAAAAAAGTCGTTGCTAAAACTACTTTTTACAGCCGTAGTTTTACAAACTACATTTCTCCAGGGTTAGAAATGTAGTTCGTATGAACTACAGCCATGATGAACTACTTAGCTTCTCCAACATTGCAAATGAAAAGCTGAGAGACTGCAATATATCTGAATTATTTCAATATATGGTTCAGAAGTTAATAAACATCTTAGATCAGAAGATGCTTTAGGTTGCCGGGGGCTGTTTTTAGGTCTTTGAGGTTAAAATCTCTCAGTGTGATCTCTGTTAAACTCCATATTCCTTTTTCAGTTGTTCCAGCAGGCTGCCATTATTAAACCGCAATCACTGAGCTCTGTAATTTTGCAGCTAAGGGTTGTGTTAACGTGGCACGAATGGAGGGTGTGAGATTGAACTCTGAAGTGAAGACAATGGCCACTGTGCTTGTCTTTGAAATGACGGCGGCTGCCCTTGAAGTGAAGTGCCTTACTGTAAGTCTCATGCAGACTTGGTGTTGGCATCCAATGTAACGTTGATTGGATCCCCGCTGCGTCTGTCGTCTAATAAATTAAGTGCACCCCTCTCCTCCTCTTCAACCTTTCTTCCTCTCAAAACGGTCTCTGTAGCTTGAATCTTGGATTAAAACTGACAGTTATCATTGTGGCGTTGCTGTCGTTGGAGAAAACGTTTCGGAAATAAAAAAAAAAAAGCGATCTTCGTTGTCTTCTGGTTTTTCTTCGCTAGAGAGCGTTTCAGATGGCTGGCACGCAGGCAACTCTATAAACTTTAACCTGCATTTTAAATGGGTGGTGGAAAGGACATCTCTCTCTCTCTCTCTCTCTCTCTTCTTTCTCCCCTGGAGACCAATCGGTGGTCGCTTTGGTGGCTGATGGAGTGATGGAGGAAAAGGATGGATGGGAGGAGGGAGGGAGTGAGTGTTTTGCAGAGACTGATTGTGAGAGGACAGCAGTGGCAGAAGATGTCCTCTACACAGTGATTAATTCCAGACCCAATGTGATTTATGGCCCCACCACTGCTGTTTTGTAGGTCACTTTGGTGCCACATCACTCAAGCTGTGCAAACAACAAGTCCGATATCAATGTTGGTTAACCGTAAAGGAGGACACACATGCGTGCCCACTCTGAGATGAAAATGTTTTGCTTTGAATTTGTATTTGCCTTTCCTGTCATCAAATGAAATGAATATCGAATGAGTAACTCAAAGGGATGGGGAAATGATGCACAGGCAATAACACACAGGCCTACGCAACTGAGCGAGTACTTTAACTCTTTAAAACCTGACGTGTCATCGCTGACACACCCTGCGCGTACGCAGTTTGGATGGCTGTAACTCTTTTACTGTTCGTGCTATTGGAAAAATTCCAACAGGTTCTGAAACCTGAGACGTTGCGCTTTATGGGTTTTATTGAGTCATTACGATAATTTCATTCACACCTGTACTACATAGTGTAAAAAATGCAGTGTCAAAGTATTTTAATTCTTTCGGACTTATTCCAACAATGGACAGAGTAAAATTTAACAAGATACCTTCCAGTGTCGGTGAAAATAATTGGAGTTTACAGAGGTTTTACACTGTCAGTGTCATATATTCAGTGTTAAAGTAAACTGACTCTCTCAAAGTTAATTCAACACAGATAAGAGCAAGATACACCTTTCAGTGTTAAAAAATAATGACTCTGAAAAGCCCCGCCCACCTACCTCCGTGCTCAAACTGAGTGAGAAGTCGGACTCTGGCGTTGCCATCGTCCTCGCATCGAAATACTGCGTTTGTAAGTTTGTGTAAATAAACTGTTGCTTTTGTTATTTCATCCGAGCAGATTCTGTGCGCAAGAATAAAGTTACGTCGTCGTCAGTGTTGGGTATGTGTTTTCAAATACCGAATTTAAAAATGGAAAACGTGATATCATTTCGGCGGCTTTCATGTTACGTGTCATTTTATTTTTACTTTTAATTGCAATATTTCATTTTTACTTAGAATAAATTGGGAACAGAAATAATAGTATCTTTTTTTCACGCCTTTAGACACTGGGACTATAGTACATCACATGTAACACTGGTAGGAGGCAGTTAGAAATCAACACTCTTTGGAGTCATTTATTTATCAACATGTAGTGTTAAGTAGGTTTAACACTGGAAAAGTTCTTTCTTAACACTTAACTCTTCAGTGTTTAATGTGAATAACACTATTGGTGTTACTTCTCACATAGTGTAAAACTTGATTGACACTAATTAGTGTAGTGTAAAATATTAACTCTTACCAGAGTAAAGTTGACTCTGGAAATGTAACTCTATGTTCAGTGTAAATTTTACACTTTGTAGATAGGGACCATATGTTCACTGAGGTAGTGTTAAAATTAACTCTTTAAGTGTTATATAAACACTGGCGATTTTACTGTGTAGAAGCTGAAGAAGAAGCCGTTTTAGCAGAATTATAATACGCAGTCAACTGGAAATGATTGCTAGATTTTGAAAGATCTGGGGGAAAAAAAAGTGCTCCAGAAAAATGGGCAAACTGACGAACTCATAGCATATTTTCTAACATTTTTATTTTCAAAATAAAGAAAAAAGACCATTTTATTGGGTCATTACTGTAATTTCGCTTATGCCTGTACAAGAAGTTGGAGAAGAAGTCGTGTTAACCCCATAAATGTAATAACTAGGGATGTCCCGCTCCGATCTAAAGATCAGTATCGGCTTCCGATATGGCATTTTTTAGAAGATCAGATCGGATTTAGTCACAAGAGTCGTGTGTGTGTGTGTGTGTGTGTGTGGGGGGGGGGGGGTTAAACAAACATCCTGCCCTCTCAAATTGAAATTTTCAAAGGTAGGGAAAAGCTGCACAACAGAAGGTTTAGAGGAGTTAGTAAAGCGTTTATAAGTTTCACTTTCACTTTCATTTGTGCACGTACTCATTATGAGGTACATATAGCAGTGATGCACGACTCAGGTTTTTTGTGGAATTATTTGACCCGACCCAACCCAACCTGGCCTGCAAATAAACTGGCATTCTTTTGACCCGCTCCAACTCAACCCACGCATCACTAACGTACAGCACGGAACACCCCCCCCCATATAATACCTGCATGAACCTGTCCATAGACGCGCTACAGCAGTGGCAAACATACCAAAAGGGCCAAAAACCGGACCACCAAAAGTTCTAATTTCTCCCACAGTATGAATTTGGAAAGTGCAAAAATTACACTAAAGTTATTAAGAATCAAAGGTGTCATACTTGTTTTAGTTCAGGTTCCACATTCAGCCCAACTGTGATCTCAGGTAAAATAATAGCAGAATAACATGACTCCAAATTTAAATCAAAATTTCATTGTGAAGAGATGGGGTCAGATCGGTATTGGATCAGTATCTGCAAAACTAATCCCAAAAAAAAAAAAAGAAAATCGGATCGGAAACAAAATAACTCCCACAAACGTAATAAAAATTTGCAGCTTTTATTGTAATAATCCCACAAATGCAATACCTCATTTTCCCACAGTGTGCTCCTACCTTGTCGATTGTTATCATAAATTTCTACCTGAATAATAGAAAACCTTTACAACATGTTTGCCCGTTCTATTTTGTTCCTCCACTTGTATTTGTAGTTAAACACCTATTAATCTGATGTTAGCATCATGTGGCGTAACTGCGACATTTGATCATTCTAAATAGGCAAGTATCCAAAGGGCAAGAATAAATGGAAAAAAAAAAAAGAAAGATGAGTGAATATTCAAAATGTATGTGATGTACTAATTTATTACATTTGTAATAAATGCACAAACAAACGTAATGAATCCCCACAAAAGTAACAAGTGGTGCCAGGCACAACAAACCCCGCCCCTTGCACATATTGTAGCTTATTTTGGCGTCGATCCAGCTGATGTCACCATAGTTTGAAGTAAACTGAAACAAAATGGACATTTGAAATTTTGCCGAGTATAAGTAAATTTGAGGAGAAAAAAAAAAAAAGATGTTGAAAATTTATAAAAATCTGAACTTTGACCTACTTTTCCCAAAATGCCATCATATCTATTCTGAGTCACTGGCAATCTATAAAACCAAATTTGCTATGAATTCAACCAAAAGTTTTGCTGCTAGAGTGTTAAACAAATAAACCAAACCAAAAGCAATTCTCCTTACCTCCCCTTCGGGGGTCAGGGTAATGATTAGGGTGGTCCAATAATTTGAGAAAAAAATAAATTCAATGAAAGAAGTCTAGGCACCTTCCCAAATTGTTCCAAATGTCACTTTATTTTATTTTGCAAAGTTTTAGGTTGATATATTCAGTGAATGGCAGTGCTCAAGATAGGTCAACCTCACAATGTATTTTCGATATTGTCATTTTGTGATAAAAAAATAATCCCAATTTTAGAGATGATTAACTAAGAGCGTCAATCTGACTCAAACTACATTAAATAACCATTTGCTAAGTTGTATTATCCAAAACAAAAAAGGAAACAATTAAAATAAAATATTAATATTTAGAGGGCTAAACCGACAATGCGTATACTCATACTTAGAGGTCTTTGTTTTAAAATGACAGTTGACATACTACCAAATTATATATAATTATATCGATGAGTATTACAAAATTAGTTCTTCTGTCTTCATCAGCTCTTCTCTTCTGAGCTCTTTCTTGTTTCTGTGAATATTCCACATCTTCTGGACCAATGAACATCTTCCTCTCTCCTCTCTGGTCTGAAAGGAAGGTGATGTTGATCTTTGATTTTGATGAGTGTTTCAGCTTCTGCATGTGCAACATCTAAAAGCCTTTCCAACTTGGTCTGGTAATCTGTTTCTCTGTTTCTTTGTGTCTCTGAGGTTCTATGTTTGTTTTTCTTCAACAGCAGCCAGTTGTCATGTACTTTCTCCAGCTTTTCAATGGCATGTTTCTTCAGAGTTGTCGGAGTAGATGCATTTTGCCACGCAACCAAGAGCTCGTCAATTCTCTCATGACTGGCATTTCGGATGGATTTGCTCTCCTTCACAAGGTGGTGGAAACACTGCAATACTTGCTTTACAGTTGGTAATTGTTTGTATCTTGTAATAGTCTCTGTCAGCATAGCCAATCAAATAAATTTCATTAGTTTGTCGTGTGGACGCCATAGTGAAAGATCTAAGGACAAGAACTGTGGAGAAGATGAGGTAGGAGGGTTAGAGGAAAGATGACATCTTGAGCACTGCCTTCTTTTCACCCTATCACTTAGAAATTTTGCGTAGATACACATTTCATTGAAACAAACAAATTGAGAAGGTGCCTTGGTTACTACAATGAAGTTGGATTTTCTGAACCACACTAGTAATGATTGTTATGTTTGTGTAAAATGAGGTATTACATTTGTGGTGGGCAACTGTTATTACATTTGTGGGATTATTATGTTAAAACCCGCACATTTTTATTACATTTGCGGGAGTTAACAAGCTGTTTTATCAGAATAATAACATGCAGTAAATTGTAAATGATTGCTAGATTTAAAAAGATCTGGGAAAAAAGAGGGGGGGGGGGGGGGCTCTGGAAAAATGGGCAAATGGACTTACTCACAGCATATTTAGCCTTCATCCTACCAAGCGGGGTCATTTATGTGTGTCATTGTGTGTTAAACTGAAACATTTATTCATGGTTTCAGGACTTTGTTACTTGTAGATCATCCGGTGTTTGTATTGTAAAAAGTTTTGGATCATCACATCAACTGAACTTGTTATGATGGACTGAGTGTCCGGGGTCATGGATGACCCCAACATTTTTTTTCCCAAATTGGCAGTATGTGTCTGATGACATGTTTTCTAACATACTTACCTGTAATAATCTATCTGTAACATGATATTCTTTTCCTTTACAGTGAAATATGGCTTTGAGAGGTGGACCTGCTCGATATACTGCTGCACAAGCATTTGTCAGATTAGTTGTTTGTTGATTGTTCCATTGACCATTTCACAATAAACATCACTACAAAATGTATTTTTATACTTTGGTTACATTGCTGCAAACTAACTATTTTTACTAAGTGACATATCATGACAATTTTTTTTCAATTCATACTGAATTGCATCCAAAATAAGACTGGGGTCATAAAAGACCCCACTTGGTAAGTTTTGTATGTGAACTGACATGGTAGGATGAAGGTTAGTCATCTTTTAGTTAGTCAAAATAAGAAAAAAAAAAAAAAAGTCCTGACGGATCATTTTGGGCTTTAGGTTTAAGGGTTGATCATAGTTTATTTTAAGTTGAATTCTTTTACCATATCTATGTGTTTTGTCAATGTATTTTTTTTTTTTTTTTAGAACTTATTAGTATTCAGTAGTCGCTTATTTTACTATCTTCATCAAGTGTGATGTACGACGCTAGGAAAAACAAGAGAAACATGAGACGAAAGACGTCAGGAAATGAAGACGAAGACTATTTGTGAATGCGGGACGAGATCTGGTGTAGGATTCCGGTAGATGGTGAACCCGCAGGCTTGACTTCCAGAGATCGGGTCTTTACAGCCGCGTTAGCTGAGGATGGATGATCTGCCTGGTGGGAGGGTCGTGACACTCACCTGGACTGGCTGCAACTTGAACACACACACTTACACATCGCGCTCTGATTCAGTGAATTAACATGACTCTGACAGATTGTATCTGCTGAGACGCGCTGCTTGAGGAGGGGATACATGTCACTTCCTGCATGCTTCTTGGAGGCATGTAACCTTGGTAACCGGCCTGTGTGCATATGTACAACCTTCCGCTGGGACTTAAATAAGCTAACCTTAACCCCATTAACCCATAAAGGCCCAAACAACCACCAGCATCCAAAAGCATCACGTAAATGTTTAATACCTGTTGATCCGCTAATCCTATCAACACACCTAAATAATTAGTGAGAAATGTAATTTTTCATCTTTTCATAGTCATCACATATGACCCATAACGACTAGTGTGGTTCAGAAAATCCAACTTCATTGTTTGTTTCAATGAAATGTGTATCTATACAAAATTTCTAAGTGATAGGGTGAAAAGAAGGCAGTGCTCAAGATGTCATCTTTCCTCTAACCATCCTACTTCGTCTTCTCCACAGTTCTTGTCTTTCGATCATTCACTATGGCATCCACACGACAAACTAATGGAATTTATTTGATTGGCTATGCTGACAGAGAGACTATTACAAGATACAAACAATTACCAACTGTAAAGCAAGTATCGCAGCGTTTCCACCACCATTTGAAGGAGAGCAAATCCATCCAAAATGCCAGTCATGAGACAATTGACGAGCTCTTGGTTGCGTGGCAAAATGCATCTATTCCGACAACTCTGAAGAAACATGCCATTGAAAAGCTGGAGAAAGTACATGACAACTGGCTGAAAAACAAAGACCTCTAAGTATGAGTATATGCATTGTCGGTTTAGCCCTCTAAATATTAATATTTACCTCCGCCAAGGAGGTTATGTTTTTGCCAGGGTTTGTTTGTTTGTCTGTTTGTCTGTCCGTTAGTGTGCAACATAACTCAAAAAGTAATGGACAGATTTTGATGAAATTTTCAGGGTTTGTTGGAAATGGGATAAGGAAGAAATGATTAACTTTTGGGGGTGATCCGGAAGAAATCCTGGATTCTGGATCACTTTGAAATTTCCGTTAACATTGTGGTAAATGGGGCCAAAATTTTCATTTCCCAATATCTCGCTTAATTATTGACCAAAACTCATGAAATTTAACTCAGGAATTGACAATGGGGTCTTCTATCACATTTCAAAGGCTGATCCGGATCTGATCCAGAAGGCGGATTTTATCTCAATTTATATAAAAAATGGGGGTGCCCTTACTTTTTGGCCTACTGTGCCTTTAATATTAAAGGTAGAAATTTCTGACAAGCGCCATCGTGTAGCTCAGTCAGTTCCGCATCGGGAGTATGCCACCGGATTTCATGTAGCTTTAATACTTAAGGAGCTAGATCCAGAAGAAAACCGCCATTACGAGAAATGTGATTTTCATGAATAACTACTGAACTAATAAGGATATAATTATGAATCCAGTTGCTAATGGTATGTTTTCATGGTCAAGGAATCTTAAAATATAGGTCAAATAAATATGGGACTAATATTTATGGTGGAAATCACAATATGGGGAAATTGTGCAAATCTCATGCAATTTGACTCAGGGATTTACAATGGGGTGTTCTATCAAATGGCAAAGACTGATCCGGATCTTTCAAAAAGTTATGGACAGATTTGGATGAAAATTTCAGGAAATATTGATACTGGCACAAGGAGCAAATGATTAAATTTTGGTGGTGATCG
This sequence comes from Sphaeramia orbicularis, assembly GCF_902148855.1. Lineage (NCBI taxonomy): Eukaryota > Metazoa > Chordata > Actinopteri > Kurtiformes > Apogonidae > Sphaeramia > Sphaeramia orbicularis. The sequence goes on along the minus strand of NC_043958.1, from coordinate 22,134,985 downwards.
GGGGGGGGGGCACTGATCTGCCTTGGCGGAGGTCTGCACCCTCAGAGTGCTTTTCTAGTTTATTTTGTTTCCTTTTTTGTTTTGGATAATACAACTTAGCAAATGGTTATTTAATGTAGTTTGAGTCAGATTGACGCTCTTAGTGAATCATCTGAGAGAAAAGAAGTTCTCTAAAATTGGGATTATTTTTTATCACAATATGACAATATCGAAAATACGTTGTGAGGCTGACCTATCTTGAGCACTGCCATTCACTGAATATATCAACCTAAAACTTTGCAAAATAAAATAAAGTGACATTTGGAACAATTTGGGAAGGTGCCTAGACTTCTTTCTTTTTTTTTTTTTTTTTTTTTCTCAAATTACTGGACCATCCTAATTACGACGTTCAGAGGCTCACTTTTTTTTCTAGTTTTCACTCTTTTTGATATAATAACCCTCAACTTTAATCAGAGCTTTAACATTAAAACCTGACATGTCATCGCTGACACACCCTGCACATATGAGTCAATATATAATTGTTCATTATGATCATGTCTTTATAAATTCCATAATTATTTAATAATTACAGAAACAATCACTTATTAATAAAGTATTAATAAATCAGTAGGTATACTAAAATGTCTACTATGTAACCGTCCAAATTTAATAATAACCACCTTCTAATTAGCTAAAAAAAAATAAAATGAGCTTATTCAATAAAGATTTTGATTGTTTTCGTTTTATTAAGTTGAGATAATCATGAGATAAATATGTATTTTTTTTGGCAATATATCACATTTTATATGGAAAATAACAAATTGTTTCTGTGTCCAAGAAATCACGTTCAACTAAGTTACCCATTACAAAAATACCTCCTCTTTCTTAGTTATTTAATATAAAGCAGTGTGTGAGTAAAGTGTGTATTTATCGCACTTTTCTGTCAACAGTGTTACTACAATGTCTTTATAAATAACTTTCAATTTCAATTTTACTCAGTTGTATATATAATATTGTGAAGAATCTATGTAAAAATGCCATGTTGTGTCATGGCTTGTGAACAAACAAATTTTTTTGAAATATCAATTTCCATGTACGAGTTTCGGGTTTGTATCATATTTGATACATCGGGTCTCAATGCTGAAATATTATTTTTGAACAAACAAAAACATAATATAACACGAACGTGTCTAACAAATTAGTAACTCTTTTATTTTAATTGTTTCCTTTTTTGTTTTGGATAATACAATTTAGCAAATGGTTATTTAATGTAGTTTGAGTCAGATTGACGCTCTTAGTGAATCACCTGAGAGAAAAGAAGTTCTCTAAAATTGGGATTATTTTTTATCACAATATGACAATATCGAAAATACATAGCGAGGTTGACCTATCTTGAGCACTGCCATTCACTGAATATATCAACCTAAAACTTTGCAAAATAAAATAAAGTGACATTTGGAACAATTTGGGAAGGTGCATAGACTTCTTTCATTGGATTTTTTTTTTTTTTCTCAAATTATTGGACCACCCTAATTACGACATTCCGTGGGAACGCTGTCATCTTCTACAACATTAATTCACCAGTAAAACCCCTTGAGTTGGATCAATGACAGTGGATGGAAACACTTGTTTTTACATTTAGTTAGCAATATTTTTACTGAAAAAGTCACTTTTTCGTCATTTTTGTCTCTTTTGATATAATTACCTCTGCCAAGAAGGTTAATTTTTCATCGGGGTTGGTCTGTCTATTTATTTGTTTGTTTGGTTGGTCGGTTGTCAGCAAGATAACTCAAAAAGTTATGGATTTTGATTGAATTTCCTTGAAATGTTGATTCTGGCAAAACAAACAAATTATAAGAGTTTTTTGTTTCTTTGTCTGTGTGTTAGCGAGATAACTCCAAAAGTTATGGATGGATTTTGACGAAATTTTATTGAAATGTTGATACTGGCACAAGGAAGACCTGTTTCCATTTTGGAGGTGGTGAGGTCTGTGCTGTCTGAGTGCTTTTCTAGTTAACCTTGAATTTACTGATTTTTCATGAACATTTACATGATCTGTGAATTAAATCTAGGAAAATATATGATTTTCACCCAAAAATGCAAAGTATAGAGGATAATATTTTTATGGAAAATGGTGATAAACCAGTTAAGAAAGGTAGGAATAGAGGAAAAAATCACTTGGGAACTGCCACAAAAGTAGCACTGGGTTAATATTAGGTTAATATTTTACTGGTCTGACCCACTTCAGACCATCTATAAATTATGTCTATAAATGGACGAGCCATATGCGGTCAGTCTTAAGTTTATCTAGCGAATTAAACATCATCTGCCTACATTTACAGTAACATTTTAACTCACTAATGCACTCCATACAGCTAATTATGATTATCATGAGCTTGCTTGGTCACCTTTGATCTGCAGTTGGTTTTGCTTGTTCTGCTTTTTCACATTATACGAAAGTGAATTTTGTAAAAAAAAAAAAAAAAAAAAAAAAAAAAAAAAGAAAGTAAGGTCAGGGTTAATGACTGCGCTTTGGAATAAATAACATCATGGTACTGATGGTATGATAGTAGGCAGGCACCATTTAGAGCAGTTTGTGCAGAAGCATGCAATCAGTCCATGTGAAGAGAGTTGATCGTATGAATATTTCATGTGGTGTTTAAACAATCACATCAAGCAACTCAGACACATTTAAGTTAAGTAAGGTAGAAAGAGAAAATTGTGTCTTCTGCGCATATGGTTTTGGAATGACTTAATTGCCTGAAATTAAAGCTACCATTAGAAACCCAAATCAAGACGTTGCTAAGCAACATCAATCCCAAAATCCATTTCTTCAATTATTCTGCCGACGTTAATCCTTTTCTTCATTGTGGCTCTGGGATTATTGATGCAAATTTCAAATGAGAACAGATGCAAAAAAAATTGGTGAAGTCATCTGGAGAAATAACTTCGTGCTGAGATGATGTCCCAATTATTCAACACCATCATTTTTTTTTTTTTTTTTCTCACCCTGAATCAGTGGGTACGTTTGTTTTATGTAACTGCAGCCAAATTCAGTGTCAAAAGCTGATGTTTGTAAATCTCTGGCATGTTTATTGAAGAGACAAGTCACTTTTTTTAACCCATAAAGACCCAAACAACCACTGATGATCGGCTAATCCTATCAATACATGTCAATAATTGGTGTAAAATACAGTTTATCATCTTTTCATGGTCATCAGATATGACCCATTTGGATGTTCAGAGGCTCCGTAGTTACCGTGGAAACACCGTCATCTTCTACAACAAGTAAAACCCACGGAGTTGGATCAATGATAGTGGATGGAGATACTTGGCTTATGTTCATTTAATGATATATTTTGATGAAAATGTCAGTTTTTCTTCAGTTTTCTCTGTTTTTTGACATAATAATCCTCAACTTGAATCTGAAGTTTTATGAACGCCCGTGTGATCAGTGAAATAAATATAGGAAAATACATGATTTACACCGGTAAAAACACAAAATAAGGAGAATAGTATAATAAGAAATGGTGATAAATCATTTAACAGAGGTTAAATATATGAGAAAAATTAATTTTCTCTATATGAACAAAAATACCACTGGGTCCATGAGTTAATGCTACGATAGCAACAGTGCTATGGCTACATTAAATGGCTACATTAAAGTACATTAAATATTAGAAAATAACAGATTTTTCCTGGAAAACTGCAAAATCCAGATGATTATTTTATAATAAATGGTGACAAATCACTTAAGAAATGTTAAATATAGAGAAAAATAATAATTTGGGAACTACTACAAAAGTAGCACTGGGTGTTTACCTGTTGATCCATTAATCTTATCAATCCATGTAAATAATTGGTGTAAAATACAGTTTAACATTTTTTTACTGTCATCAGATATGACCCATTTGAACGTTCAGAGTTACCATGGAAACACTGTCATCTTCTACAGCATTGATTCACCAGTAAAACCCATGGAGTTGGATCAATGACAGTGGATGGAGACGCTGGGTTTATATTTAATTAATGATATCTTTGCTGAAAAGTCACTTTTTTTCTAGTTTTCACTCTTTTTGATATAATAACCCTCAACTTTAATCAAAGCGTTAACTCTTTAAAACCTGACGTGTCATCGCTGACACACCCTGCACATATGGGTCAATATATAATTGTTCATTATGGTCATGTCATGACAGGCAGAAAAGAGTTCAAATTGGGCTGAATTTTCTTTAGACATTTCAGGTTCATATTTGTTCAGGTTATTCACATTTTATGGTTACAGGATAGTTTGGAAATGTCAGTACTTTCATAATTAAATGTTATTTTTGCACTAAAACAAAGGCAAAAACAATAAGTTGTTAAATATAGATTTTTTTTTTTTTTTGCTTAATTCAAGATTTTTTTTTTACTTAATTGAAGTTTTTTTTTGGGCTTAATTCAAGAATTTTTGCTAAACTTGACTTTTTTTTATTTAAAGAATTTTTTTTGGCTTAATTCAAGATTTTTTGCCAAATTTGAGATTATTTTTTTGTCTTAATTCAAGATTTTTTGCTAAATTTGAGATTTTTTTTTTTTTTTTTTTTTGGCTTAATTGAAGGGTTTAAAAAAAATATATATATATTTATTTATTTATTTGCTTAATTCAAGATTTTTTTCCTTAATTCAAGCTTTTTTTTTTTTTTTTTTTTTTTTTTTTTTTTTTTTTTTTTTGCTCAATTCAATTCAAGACTGTGGAATTTTTGCACTTGGCAAAAAAATCCCAGGGTATCCCAAGTTATTCACATTTTATTGTAACAGGATAGTTTGGAAATGTCAGTATTTTCATAACTAAATGTTATTTTTGCACTAAAACAAAGGCAAAAACAATATGTTGTTAAATCTAGATTTTTTTTTTTTGCTTAATTCAAGATTTTTTTACTTAATTGAATTTTTTTTTGGGGGGGGGGGGGGGGGGGGGCTTAATTCAAGATTTTTTGCTAAACTGGACTTTTTTTTTATTTAGAGAATTTTTTTTTTGCTTAATTCAAGATTTTTTTGCCAAATTTGAGATTATTTTTTTGGCTTAATTCAAGATTTTTTGCTAAATTTGAGATTTTTTTTTTTTTTTTTTTTTTTGGCTTAATTGAAGGTTTTTTTTCACTTAATTGAAGATTTTTTTTTTTTCGCCTAATTGAAAATTTTTTAAAAAATGTATTTATTTATTTTGCTTAATTCAAGATTTTTTCCTTAATTCAAGCTTTTTTTTTTTGCTCAATTCAATTCAAGACTGTGGAATTTTTGCACTTGGCAAAAAAATCCCAGGGGCCGAACTGGACCCTTTGGCGGGCCGCATTTGGCCCCCGGGCCGCATGTTTGACACCCCTACTTTAAACCCTAAGCTTCAAATGGTCTTTTTTTCTTATTTTGATTATAAAAGGTTAGAAAATATGCTGTGAGTGAGTCCATTTGCCCATTTTTCCAGAACTTTTTTTTTTCCCAGATCTTTAAAAATCTTGCCATCATTTACAATTTACTGCATGTTATAATTTTTGTAAAATGGCTTATTCTCTAGCTTCTTGTACAGGTGTGAATAAAACTCTCGTAATGACTCAATAAAACCTATAAAGTGCAACATTTCAAGTTTTAGAAACTGCTGGAATTTTTCCAATTGCACAAATAGTGAAAGAGTTACAGTCATCCAAACTGTATATGCCAATAACCAAAAACAATACCCCTCGCCTCCCCATCGGCGGGTGGGGTAATAAGTGTTTTCAGTTGCATCCATTTTGTTGATTTTGCCTCTTGGTCCAAGCAACTGCTGTTCTGTTTATGCTGCAAATTTAACCTATTTAGCTTCCAAACAGCACAGAATTGACCAGCAGACAAGTTTTCACCAAGAGATACGATGCCATGATAAGGTTTCAGTCTAATATAGTTTGTTTCTCCACTGTGGTGAGCATTGACTAAACAAGTTTAACAAACCCAGAAGCTCTACTGGAAATTAGTCTTATTGTGAAATATTAGAAAGTGGGTAAACACAGGGCTGTAGCGCTTAACGCATTTTAACACTTGAATGTCTGAACCAAGGCCACATTTGTGCAGACCGACAAGGAATTTGACTCTAGTTTATCTTCAGTGGTCATGCACTATATAATAGAATAGTTAAAAAAGTAAGTATGAGGCAAAAATAGTACAAAGACATATATCCACTGTAAAAAAAATCCTGTTGTTTTTACGGAAAAAAAACTGGCAGCTGTGGTTTCCAGAACAATACTGTAAAAAACGCATCCAACGTTAAACATATTTAGAGAGTAACATATAGATTTATCATTTTCAACATATATATTTAACATTTTAAACCTGTAGATTTAACATTTTAAACATGTGTATTTAACACTGCACTTATTTTAGCATATTTTCTCCACCTTCACGGTGTCCAAAGCGCTTTCCAAAACCACCAAGTCCGACCGGGAGCAATTTAAGGTTCAGTGTCTTCCACGGACACTTTTACATATGGACAGTCGGAGCCAGGATTCGAACCACCAACCCTTTGGTTATCGGACGAGCCGCTCTATCAACTCTACCAACCCATTAATTTCCAATTTCCAAATTTAAAATGTTACATTGTTAAATGTTTACTCATATATATATATATATATATATATATATATATATATATATATATATATATATATATATACATATATATATATATATATATATATATATATATATATACTGGTCAACAACAAACTGTGGGTTTTCATCTCCGGTCTGGTTCACTAACCCTGAGAAGAACCCAGGACTCAAGATTCTGTTCAATATCACAATCAGAGAATTGTCAGTTAACTGCGTGTTTAATAAACACTGAACTTTTATTTCTGTCTCTGGGTCTTGCCTGTGGGTTCAGTTTATGTACTCAGTCCATCACAGTGTTAATTAAACACGCAGTTAACTGACAATTCTCTGATTGTGATATTGAGAACTATGTAAAAAATCAACTGATAAAGTCACAAAAATGTAATCAATTTTGTGAGAAAATCAAATTTTTCAAAATCAAATTAATAAAAAAAACCTTACCTGATTGAGAAAAACAGATGTCATTTTTTGATTTAGCGGTGCAAAAGGGTCTTAATTCCGTTGAAAAACCTAGGCAACTTGCAAAAAAACAATTTTTTTTTGTAACCCTGTGTGTGTGTGTGTGTGTGTGTGTGTATATATATATATATATATATGTATAAAGCAAATACGTTGTTAATTCAACATTACAGTCTTGCAATTTAAACGGCACCACATTGTATTTCAGTCTACAGTTTTATTTTCTAAAAACAATATAACAAATAAATCATTTCTACATATAAATCTGGTTTTGTTCACATACTCTTCCTGTAAAAACTACAGCTATGTTTGATTTAATGGTTAACACAACAATCTTTTCAAATAAAAAACTTTGCAGTTGTTTTTTTCATGTTGCAATTTTACAACTTTTTGGTGTTAATTCTCCAGTCATTTTTTACAGTGTAGTCATCTTCTTTTACAGTCTTTATAAGTGTTTCCAATGTCTGTTTGTTTTTTGGCCTTGAGTAACTTCCTGTAAATTTTTCCACCCTCCACATGACCTGAGCTATGATTCATTCTGATCTGGACTGAGACCACCTCTCTTAGTCTAGGGAAAGTTTCACACCTATAAATTAGTTTCAGATCCAACTCAATATGAGGTAGGTGTGGGAGCATCTTAAATCAGTCTGTGATTATAAATTTCATTTCTATACAAAGGAGAGCCAAAGGATTTAGACAAGTCTAACTAAACTGAAACCACCCTGGATAATTGAGTAAAAGCTGCTTTATGGAACAGACTGCAGCTCCAGAGCAGATTATGTGTTCAGCATAAGTTATTATAATGATTTATCGCAGAGAATCAAGTTTCATTAGCTTTAACTTATATTGTAGATTCATTATAGCCTTGCAAGTATTAATACCTGCATTGTTTGTGCACTTAGGAGCTTTGCTACTTCCTTCACAGTATCACCATTAACCCATAAAGACCCAGTGGCACTTTTGTGGCAATTCCAAACTAGTTTTATCTTTATATTTAACTTTCCTTAAGTGATTTATCACCTTTTTACTCCAATATTATGCTCTGTGTTTTGCATTTTTAAGCAAAAATCTGGTAATTTCCTGTATTTAATTCACTGATCATGTAGATGTTCAGTGAAACTCAGATTAAAGTTGAGGGTTATATATCAAAAACATAGAAAACTGAAGAAAATGTGACTTTTTCAGTCAAATATATCATTAACTGACTCATTTTAATTCAGTAAATTTGATCTGCAGTGGGCCGGACCAGAAAAATAATAATATAATAACCTATAAATAATGACAACTGCAAATTTTTGTCTTTGTTTTCGTGTAAAAACAAACATTAAATTATGAAAATACTTACTTTTATAAACTATCCCAAAAAAAAAGAAAGAAAAAAGAAAAAACAAACCTGAAAAAACTGAAATTCAATTTAAAAAAACGTAAGAAAATTTTGTGCAATTTTAACAATATTATTCCTCAACTTATCATTTCTATATATGCATTATGGATCAGATCTACAAAGACACTAAACACTGAGGAAAAGGCAGAAAAAATTGCTTAATTTTCTTTAGACATTTCAGGTTGTGCATATTTGTTCAGGTTATTCACATTTTAGTGTTACAGGATAGTTTGTAAATGTAAATATTTTCGTAATTTAACGTTATTTTTTTGCACTGAAACAAAGAAAAAAATTAAGCTGTTAATTCTAGATTTTTTAGGCTTAATTCAAGATTTTTCTACTTAATTGAGGATTTTTTTCTGCTTATTTCACTTTCTTTACTCAATTGAAGATTTATTTATGTATTTATGTATTTATTTATTTATTTATTTATTTTTGCTTAATTCAAGATTTTTTTTACTTCATTGAAGATTTTTTTTTTTTTTTTGCTTAATTCAAAATGGTTTTTGTTACTTAATTGAAAATTTTTTTTTGGCTTAATTCAAGATTTTTTTTTTTTTTACTTAATTGAAGATTTTTTTGGCTTCATTCAAGATTTTTTTTTTTTTACTTAATTGAAGATTTTTTTTTTTTTGCTTAATTCAAATTTTTTTATTACTTAATTGAAGATTTTTATGGGCTTAATTATAGATTTTTTGCTAAATGTGAGATTTTTTTTGGCATAATTGAAGATTTTTTTTTACTTAATTGAATTCTTTTTGTTTTTACTTAATTGAAGATTTTATTTATTTATGTATTTATTTTTTGCTAATTCAAGATTTTTTCCTTAATTCAAGCTTTTTTTTTTTTTTCTTGCTTAATTCAATTCAAGACTGTGGAATTTTTCCACTTGACAAAAACATCCCAGGGGCCGAACTGAACCCTTTGGTTGAACCCATTTGACTCCCGGGCCGCATGTTTGACACCCCTGTTTTAGAAAATGGTGTTTCCATGGTAACTACACAGCCGCTGAACATCCAAATGGGTCATATCTGATGACTGTGAAAAGATGACAAACTGTGTTTTTCACCGATTATTTACATGTATCATTAGGATTAGTGGATCAACAGGTATTAAACCGTTTACATCATTAGATGCTGTTGGTCACCAGTGGATGTTTGGGTCTTTATGGGTTATAGTGTTTTTAATGTTCATATATCAGCCTAGTTTTTGCCATGCTGTAATTTTGGGTCACTCACTTGACCTTTGCATGCTAAAATTGGGTTATGTGACACTCCAAAACCCATAAAAGAATGATGTATGTCCCAAAAGGAAAAGGATTTCTTTATGTTTTGCAAAGAAGGAAGAGGCACAGCTTTTATATTTTGCATTGTACTTTAAAGAGTAATAAACTTGAAATACAAACAATAAAGAATAATATGTTTAATGCTAGCGGCATAATGGTGCAGTGTTAGCACCGTTGCCTTCAGATTCAATCCCAGTGTGAATTGTATAGAGCGGGGGTGTCAAAAATCTGGCCCACCAAAGGTTTCACTCTGGCCCTGAACAGTCAAGGTTGTCAAAATCATTTTAGTTCAGGTTCTACATACAGACCAATGTGATCTCAAATAAAATATTAACATAATAACCAATAAATAATGGCAACTACAAAGTTTCTTTTGTAAAAATTATGTAAAAAAAAAAAGTGAAAAAAAAAAAAATAATAATAATATTACACTCCAAAAAATATTTTCATTTACAAAACTATTCTTTTATAATAAATACAAATAAACACATAAATAAAATAAATATGAACCACCTGAAATGTGCAATTTTAACAATACTTTATCCGTTACTTAATATTTTGTGCATTTATATATCCACTGTGATTTGTTAGTTGTGTTAATAATAAGCTCAGATGTAATTTTGTAGAAACTGTTCTTATTTTAGTTCCAAACTCCAGAATTTTAACATTATGCCTGTTACCAAATTGTGTGTAATGTACATGTGTAAATAATAAGTTGAGGTGTAATATTGTTAAAATTGCACAAATTTCTGTTATTAAATTTCTTTTTTTTTTCAGGTTATACACGTTTTTTTTTGTTTTTTTTTAATGTAAATATTTTCATGATTTAATTGTTTTTTTGTTTTTTTTTTTTGTACTAAAACATAGAGAAAAACTTGGAGTTGTTATTATTTTTAGGTTCTTATATCATTATTTTACTGGTTTGGCATACTTCAGATCAAATGAGATGAAATGAGTTTCTCTGAATGGGTTTTCTTTGGGTACTCCAGCTTCCTCCCACCATCCAAAGACAAGTGCTAATGGGTTAACTGGTCAATATAAATCATCCATAGGTGTGAATGAGTGAATGGTTCTTCATCTATATATGTCAGCCCTGTGATGAACTGAGGGAAACCCACCTTTGCCTTTGCTTTAGTAGACTCCAGAGTCATCAAGGATCGAGCAGTTTGGCAAATGCCGGAATGAATATGCTTCATACTGACTGTTATATGCTGTTTTCCACAAGTCAATCAATCCCCTTTAAAAAAAAAAAAAAAAAAAAAAGGTTTCCCTGTTGTCTGAGCAATTAATCGGAAACAGCTAATCAAGACCTGTGAAGGGGAATCCTCACCAAGACACAAATTGGAGAATAGCAAATGGCTGTTAAAAAAAAAATCAATACCTTCCAATTAAGTGGCATGTGCTCCCATGGGGCGGTGAAGTCCTATGGTACGTTCTATCATGTGTTGTTTTTAGTCACACATATTCAATATATGGCTTGCTGAGATTTCCTGCAGCATTTACATTCATTTGGCAACACATTATATTTTTCCTTTCCTGCATGAATAATGAAACAAATTATCTAGATTTTTTTTTTTTTTTTTTTTTGATTGATTGATTGATTTAGCAAAATAAAATAAAAACAAAACAAAACAACAAACTTGTCTGTGGCCCACACACTGATAAAATACTGTTTTGATAGGGATGTAAAGAGTAGATGTTTCAGTTCAGAGGATTAACCTGTTGTGTCGCTGTCCAGTGCTGAAATAAGGCCCAGGTTACAGAGGAGCTGTCCGGTTCTGAACTCACTGACCACATCCAGGCTGCTGTGGCTCATTTCGTTGCTAACTTTTTAAAACTTTTAAATGAAAAAGACAGCTTTTTGAAATCTTGATATCAAAATTGAATATTAAAAAAAAAGAAAAAAGAAAAGGTTAAAATGAACTGTGGAGATGTTTTGGGGTTTTTTTTTTTGTAGTTGTGGTTTAGACATTTTTGGACTGACAGTACTGGAGTGATACAGAATATATGAAAATACTTTATATTACACTTTCCTTGTCATATATCAAGCCATTTTAACCCTTTCATGCATGAATTATGAAAAAAAAAATATATTGCTTTTTTTTTTGTTTTTTTAATTTATTGATTTTATACTCAGAATTAGGCTAAAGCTGAAATGCATTTTGAATATTTTAGTTAAAAAATAGTTTTATTGAGAAGATATTTAACCTCCTGAGATGCAGGAATATACAAATTTAGGCTTTTTTAAATCAAATAATTGCCTATATTGGAAACACTGTGATGCAACAGTTTTTTCAGATGCTTTTTTTTTTTTTTTTTTAAACCTATGGAATGTCCTTTGTGGTGGATAGTTTGTTTGTTTGTTTTTTTTTGTTTTTTTTTTTAAGTAAAGCTGTGAAACCCATAGCTGGGTCTTAGGAGGTTAACTTTATGAGATCACAGCAGTCCAAATTCTAAAACTAAGACTATTCTTTGTTTTTTGTTTTTTGTTTTTTTGTTTTTTGTTTTTTCATTGTATTGCTTAGGGTCTATGTGGTTTGGAAAATACTGCCTTTATAACCCTTTGGAAAGTGAGCTTAAACTATGTGTGTCCACAAATATGCATGTCATGTGTGAAAGGGTTAAGAAACACATATTCACCATAAATTAGCTCCTACTAACATGCATATCATTAGCATAATCAAAGAAATGTCCCTCTTGCTGTCATGCCATGACTTAGAGTTATTTATACACTATTGGTGCTTATAGTTTTGTGTTTCGTTCCATATAAATATGACGGAAGAATAAGTGTTCCTGTGTTACTACCACATTATAAGTAAAGTATGTTGAGATCATAACACTGGTCAACAACAAATTTATTGTTTAAGTTTTTTTGAGCTGATTTAGGATAATTTTGGTGTGCTGAATCCAAAAATCACATTAATTTTGCTCTGAACTATGCTACGTATTGGCTTTTTAACATGTTTGCTTACATTTGTGGGCATTTTCACATCATATGATACAAAATTATTTCATATTTCTTGCAATAAACGAGTTCTGAAGATTTTACTTTTGCCAATTTATGATTAATGTTTTTTTTTTTTTTTTTTTTTTTTTTTTTAATATTACAGGTGAATGAAATGGCTTCGACTAGAAGATCTTGCAAAAATAAGCCTGACGTATTCTGCTACATCTGCTGTGAATACACCATTGTACCTAACAGGAATCCTGTTAGAAAATTATTATTATTATTATTTTTTTCTCTTAAAACCTATTTTGGGTGAGAACTATATAAAAAAAATCAACTGATAAAGTCACAAAAATGTAATCAATTTTGTGAGAAGATCAAATTTTTCAAAATCAAATTAGCAAAAAAACCTGACCTGATTGAAAAAAACAGATGTCATTTTTGGATTTAGCGGTGCAAAATGGTCCTAATTCAGTTGAAAAAATCTAGACAACTTGCAAAAAACATTTTTTTGTAACCCAGTGTAATTAATATCCAACAACTTACTTACTAACTATGAATAAGTGGCAATTAGGAGCTTATATAGGGGTCTAAGGGGGTTAAGGGTCTAGTAAGGGTCTTATAGGATAAGAATTTATAATGACTAACAGATAGCTAGTATGCTACTAATATATATGTTACTAAGCAGCAAATAAAAGTGAATATGTGTGTCTTAATATAAAGTTTTTTTCAGATTTTTTCATGAAGTTCAAGAGATAAAGAATGCAAAAGGTCATTTGGAGGACATGAAAATATTGCAGAATGTATGATAAAAGCATACATTTGCAATGTCATTATTATCGGTTGTAATGGGAAGCAGCAGAAGTGACTCAGACCAGAAAAGCCAATATGCAAAAACTCAGAGGAGGACAATGAATTTGGGGCAAATGAAAACGTTTGAAAGACTGTATAGGAAGCTGCCAAAAATGCCATCAGTTACATTATGAGCTCTGCAAAACTGCAATGCGATGAGGACGCAATCTGTTTCGAGAGTGCGGTTCGATTGGAGTTGACAGTGTTGGTGTTTTATCTAGTCAGTCCCCCTATAAACACACACATTCACACAACCCAGCATTTCCGCTTTGCCGTGGCGCACCGCCATGGTAAAATCCTTGCCGCCACACCATACATTTGATACAAAAACAATCATCATTGTCGCATTAAATTTAAATGTATAATCTATATTATAAAAGCCAAGTGGCCTCTGTGTGTGTGTGTGTGTGTCAGGATTCACACAAAATCCAGAAAGAACTGCAATTTTAACAATATTATTTCTCAACTTACCATTTCTACATGTGCATTATGGATCAGATCTACAAAGACACTAAACATTGAGGAATAGGCAGAAAAATTGCTTAATTTTCTTTAGACATTTCAGGTTATTCATATTTGTTCAGGTTATTCACATTTTAGTGTTACAGGAGAGTTTGTAAATGTAAATATTTTCATAATTTAATGTTATTTTTTGGACTAATACAAAGAAAAAAAAAATAAGTTGTTAATTCTATTTTTTTTTTTTTTTGGTTTTTTTTTTGGCTTAATTCAAGGGTTTTCTACTTAACTGAAGATTTTTTTTTTCTTAATTCAATATATATATTTTTTTTACTTAATTGAAGATGTATGTATTTATTTATTGAAACTGGTAAATTTGGCAAAAGTAAAATCTTCAGAACTCATTTATTGCAAGAAATATAAAAGAATTTTGTATCATATGATGTGAAAATGCCCATAAATGTAAGCACAAATGATTCAGAAAGTTGACCTGACTGAGCAAAATTAATGTGATTTTTGGATTCAGCACACCAAAATTATCCTAAATCAGCTCATAAAACTTAAACAATAAATTTGTTGTTGACCAGTGTAATCAATAATAAAAAAAAAAAAAAAACACGAGTTTTTATATATACTTCTTGGATTTTTTTTTTTTTTTTTTGTCATTTATGAGTAAGGAACCTGAGACATGAAGCAGTTGTCTTGATTGGAAACTGCATAAGGCAACATTTTTTTCCAAATACATTTTTTTTTTTTAATTATAATTTTTTATTTCTTTATTTTTTAATGGAATGTCCTTTGCAATAGTCAACTTTTTTTTTTTCTTTTTTTTTTTTTTTTTTTTTTTAAAACAGTCAAACTTTTGTCCCGTACAAAAGACAAAAATACATTGCTGGGTCTCAGGGGGATATGGTAACTTCATTAATAATAATTTTCTACATAACTATAAAAATCATGAAAAATTTCACAAAATTAATAATGTTTTTTTTAGGTCTTCCAATAACACACTGAGGTTGAAATTTTAAATTTCAGAGTATTTCTACGAGTGAACTTGTGAGTCTTCATGTACAAATATGTTCACTTAACTCATATTCTTCCTAAAGTTTTTCACAATTTCTTTATGTTGTCTTCTGTTATTCACAACTTTCCGACACGATTTTCAAGCAAATTTTATCTTCCGTACTGCCAAACTTCAGTCAGTCAGTATTCTCTGAAATATCATGGACCAAATCTGTGGAATAATAATAATAATAATAGACCTGAACTTCAATCAACATTTACTTCATCATTGTTTAAAAAGCATCTGAAAAGGACTTTAATTCATGAAAAAATGTAAGGCTGTATATCACTTGACTTGTATAATGTGGATTACATTTTTATTGTTTTTACTTTAGTTTATTATTTCAGTTATATTGTATATTTTTTTTTTGTTTGTTTTGTTCATTTCGGGGGAGGTATTCATATAAACCTTCTTTTTTTGGCTTCTAACCTCTCCTGCAAAATTTTGTTACTTGTTTGAATGTTGTTTTTTTCTATTGCTGTTTTTATTTTGTGCAAATAAATAAAATTAAAAAAATAAATAAATAAACTATAACTAAAGGATTAAGTGTGTGGCCAAAACCTGTGAATTATCATTGAGTGTATCATGACTCATTAATTAATACTATTTTCATTATTAAATGTTCATGAAATGCAGTTGCAATTTAGTTAATGTCTTTCCTTAAGAATGCAGAACAGAAACCGACCAACCCACATGTACCCCCCACCCCACTTTTCCCTTTATGAAACACCGCCACACCATGAGATCAATTCCTCAGGAAACGTTGCAACTTAACCCCCTCCGCCAAGGAAATTGCTAGCAACTAGCCGCACTCCCTGAAGCACAATACGTTGAGTCAATTCCGTTATTGGGTTAGCATCCTTAATGGTCTCTGAAGGCCGATAGAAATTACGTGCTGCACTTACACCAAGGTGGGTTGGGATGATCGGTAAATGATTATCACATTAGCTTCCTCCACCTTACCCGTGCACTCATAAAACACACTGAAAAATACGATCCAACGTATCTCGCTAAACTCATTCTCAGTCATGAATGAATGAACTGCGTAAGGCAGGGGTGTCAAACTTTAGCTAAGGGGCCACATTCAGTTTTATATGATCTAAAGTGGGCCGGACCAGTAAAATAATATAAATAATAGGATAAGAACTTTTGAGTGTAAAAAGTAAATTCTGTAATGAAAATGTTTACATCCACAAATTGTACTTGAACATAACATGAACAAATATGAACAAGCTGAAAATTCTTTAGTAAAATAGGTACAATGTTAATAATATTACACCTACGTTTATCATTTATACACGTGAATCACAACTTAGAGATCACAGTGGATCTACAAATACACAAAACATTTAATAACAGGGAGATTATTATTAAAACTCTACATACTTCTCTTAAGAGATTTCAAGTTATTCACTTTTTTTTTTTCTTTTTTTTTTTCTTTTTTTTTTTTTTTTTTTTTTTAATAAAAGGCTAGTCTGTAAGTGTCAACATTTTTGTGCAATTTTACTTTTTTTTTTTTTTTTTTTTTTACACTAAAACAATGAGAAAATTAAAATAAAAAATGTACAGTTTTCATTATTTATAGGCTGTTATGATAGTATTTTACTGGTCTGAAAAATCTTGAATCAAGCAAAGAAAAAAAAATCTTAAAATAAGCAAAAAAGAAAAATAGAATTAAGCAAAAAAAAAAAAAAAAAAAAAAAAAAACTTGAATCAAGCAACAACCAAAAAAAAAAAAAAAAAAAAAATGAATAAAGCAAAAAAAAAAAAAATCTTGAATTAAGCAAAAAATAATAATCTTGAATTGAGCACAAAAATGTTGAATTAAGAATTAAGACATTTCAGATATTCGTATTTTTTGTAAAAGACTAGTCTGTAAATGTAAACATTTTGTGTAATTTTACTTTTTTTTTTACACAAAAACAAAGAGACAAATTTACAGTTTTCATTATTTATAGGTTGTTATGATAGTATTTTACTGGTCTGAAAAATCTTGAAATAAGCAAAAAAAAAAACAAAAAAAAACCCTGAATCAAGCAACAACAACAACAAAAACTGAATAAAGCAAAAAAAAAAAAAAAAAAAAACATCTTGGATTAAGCAAAAACAATCTTGAATTAAGCCAAAAAATAATAATCTTGAATTGAGCACAAAAATGTTGAATTAAGAATTAAGACATTTAAGATATTCATATTTTTTGTAAAAGACTAGTCAGTAAATGTAAATGTAAACATTTTTGTGTAATTTTACTTTTTTTTTCGCTAAAACAAAGAGACAAATGTACAGTTTTCATTATTTATACGTTTTTTACGATAGTATTTTACTGGTCTGAAAAATCTTGAATCAAGCAAAAAAAAAAAAAAATCTTGAAATAAGCAAAAAAAAAAAAAAACAATCTAGAATTAAGCAAAAAAAAAACAAACAAACCCTGAATCAAGCAACAACAACAAAAAAATTGAATAAAGCAAAAAAACAAAACAAAACAAAAAAAACATCTGGAATTAAGCAAAAAATAATCATCTTGAATTGAGCACAAAAATGTTGAATTAAGAATTAAGACATTTCAGATATTCATATTTTTTGTAAAAGACTAGTCTGTAAATGTAAACATTTTTGTGGAATTTTACTTTTTTTTTACGCTAAAACAAAGAGACAAATGTACAGTTTTCATTATTTATACATTTTTATGATTGTATTTTACTGGTCTGAAAAATCTTGAATCAAGCAAAAAAAAAATCTTGAAATAAGCAAAAAAAAAAAAAAATCTAAATTAAACAAAAAAAAAAACCCTCAATCAAGCAACAACAAAAAAATTGAATAAAGCAAAAAAAAAAAAACAAACAAAAAAAACCATCTGGAATTAAGCAAAAAATAATCATCTTGAATTGAGCACAAAAATGTTGAATTAAGAATTAAGACATTTCAGATATTCATATTTTTTGTAAAAGACTAGTCTGTAAATGTAAACATTTTTGTGTAATTTTACTTTCTTTTACACTAAAACAAAGACACACATGTACAGTTTTCATTATTTATAGGTTGTTATGATAGTATTTTACTGCTCTGACCCACTTTAGACTGAAATGACCTAAAATGATTTTAACATCCTTGATTATTAATATCTTCAGTAATTTTTGTATTTCACAAATTCATCCCAGGGGCCGGATTGGAACCTTTGGCGGGCCAGTTTTGGTCCCCGGCCCACATGTTTGACACCTGTGGCGTAAGGTGTCTATTAACGTCAACCCATTGATGTGTATGTCTGACCCCTATCTACAAAAAGCTTCAAGTGGATGAGCTATTGTTCGTGAAAACACATTCAATTTATTCCAACCACCTCATGCATCTTTTCAGACCATAATGCTTTTTTTTTTTTTTTTTTTTTTTTGTACGGCATTAAAAGATGTTCTATTTTTGGAGGAACTAAAAGTGAGCATCAGAAATCAGACATTGAGGGGAAAAGCTTCCTGCGGAGCAAATGACAGTATCTAAGACGTGAATATCTTCAATGCATCTTTGTGAAACCCGTGATTGCGTTCATTTCTGCCTCTAAGACTTCATCTCGGTAATTCAGAGACAGCTGGGTGTCTGTGTATAAGCTGATTTATTTATTTTTAGTTTCTTCATTTTATCAGGATTCTAAAAAAAAACAAAACAAAACAAAATAAAACAAATCTACCCGTCCGGTGCGCCTGAGGACGTTTGACAATTTGTAAAAGCTACATCCATCTTCAAGACAAAGTATTGAACCTCAATGCTAGGGGAAATCAGCAAACACATTAATTTCTGTCAAGCGAAACCACTGTGGACAGGAGAGGTACATTGTTTCTATTTGCCAATGATCAATTTTTGATGAGAGCGAAAAGATCTGTTTTTTTAATGGAAAGGAAAATTAATCCTTCTTGAGCTCAGTAGTGCCACGTGCCGTAAAACTGGTTTTAATTTAGAAATTGCCCAAAAAAAACACCTAAAAACCACATAAACACCACCTAAAATTCATGCAATAAACCAGCTAAAAATCACCCAAAAAATACCCAAAAAACACCTAAAAATCACTCCAAAATGACCCCCAAACCACCTAAAAATTAGTCAAAAAACACCTAAAAACCACTTAAAACCACCCAAAAATTACCCAAAAAACACCTAAAAACCATATAAACACCACCTAAAAATCATGCAATAAACCACCTTAAAATCACCCAAAAATTACGCAAAAAACCACCTAAAAATCACTCCAAAATGACCCCAAAACCACCTACAAATTAGTCAAAAAACACCTAAAAACCACTTAAAAGCCACCCAAAAATTACCCAAAAAGCACCTAAAAACCACATAAACGCCACCTAAAAATCATGCAATAAACCAGCTAAAAATCACCCAAAAATTACCCAAAAACCACCTAAAAATCACTTCAAAATGACACCAAAACCACCTAAAAATTAGTCAAAAAACACCTAAAAAGCACTTAAAAGCCACCCAAAAATTACCCAAAAAACACCTAAAAACCACGTAAACACCACCTAAAAATCATGCAATAAACCACCTAAAAATCACCCAAAAATTACCCAAAAACCACCTAAAATCATGCAATAAACCAGCTAAAAAATCACCCAAAAATTGCCAAAAAACCACCTAAAAATCACTCCAAAATGACCCCCAAACCACCTAAAAATCAGTCAAAAAACACCTAAAAACCACTCAAAAACCAACCAAAAGTTACCCAAAAAACACCTAAAAACCATGTAAACACCACCTAAAAATCATGCAATAAACCCCCTAAAAATCACCCAAAAATTACCCAAGAACCACCTAAAAATCACTTCAAAATGACCGCAAAACCACCTAAAAATTAGTCAAAAAAACCCACTTAAAACCACCCAAAAATTATCCAAAATCACCTAAAAAACCACGTAAACACCACCTAAAAATCACCCAAAAACCACCTAAAAATAACTCCAAAATGACCCCAAAACCACCTAAAAATTAGTCAAAGACCACTTGAAAACCACCCAAAAATTACCCAAAAAGCACCAAAAAACCACATAAACGCCACCTAAAAATCATACAATAAACCAGCTAAAAATCACCCAAAAATTACCCAAAAAACACCTAAAAATCACTTCAAAATGACCTCAAAACCACCTAAAAATTAGTCAAAAAACACCTAAAAACCACTTAAAAGCCACCCAAAAATTACCCAAAAAACACCTAAAAACCACGTAAACACCACCTAAAAATCATGCAATAAACCACCTAAAAATCACCCAAAAATTACCCAAAAACCACCTAAAAATCATGCAATAAACAACCTAAAAATCACTCCAAAATGACCCCAAAACCACCTAAAAATTAGTCAAAAAACACCTAAAAACCACTTAAAAACCACCCAAAAATTATCCAAAAAGCACCTAAAAACCACGTAAACGCCACCTAAAAATCACCCAAAAACCACCTAAAATAACTCCAAAATGACCCCAAAACCACCTAAAAATTAGTCAAAGACCACTTGAAAACCACCCAAAAATTACCCAAAAAGCACCTAAAAACCACATAAACGCCACCTAAAAATCATGCAATAAACCAGCTAAAAATCACCCAAAAAATACCCAAAAAACACCTAAAAATCACTCCAAAATGACCCCCAAACCACCTAAAAATTAGTCAAAAAACACCTAAAAACCACTTAAAACCACCCAAAAATTACCCAAAAAACACCTAAAAACCATATAAACACCACCTAAAAATCATGCAATAAACCACCTTAAAATCACCCAAAAATTACGCAAAAAACCACCTAAAAATCACTCCAAAATGACCCCAAAACCACCTACAAATTAGTCAAAAAACACCTAAAAACCACTTAAAAGCCACCCAAAAATTACCCAAAAAGCACCTAAAAACCATGTAAACACCACCTAAAATCATGCAATAAACAACCTAAAAATCACTCCAAAATGACCCCAAAACCACCTAAAAATTAGTCAAAAAACACCTAAAAACCACCCAAAAATTATCCAAAAAGCACCTAAAAACCACGTAAACACCACCTAAAAATCACCCAAAAACCATCTAAAAATCACTCCAAAATGACCCCAAAACCACCTAAAAATTAGTCAAAGACCACTTAAAAACCACCCAAAAATTACCCAAAAAGCACCTAAAAACCACGTAAACACCACCTAAAAATCATGCAATAAACCAGCTAAAAATCACCCAAAAATTACCCAAAAACCACCTAAAAATCACTCCAAAATGACCCCCAAACCACCTAAAAATTAGTCAAAAACACCTAAAAACTACTTAAAACCACCCAAAAATTACCCAAAAAGCACCTAAAAACCATGTAAACACCACCTAAAAATCATGCAATAAACCAGCTAAAAATCACCCAAAAATTACCCAAAAACCACCTATAAATCACTTCAAAATGCCCCCAAAACCACCTAAAAATTAGTAAAAAAACACCTAAAAAGCACTTAAAAGCCACCCAAAAATTATCCAAAAAACACCTAAAAACCACATAAACGCCACCTAAAAATCATGCAATAAACAACCTAAAAATCACTCCAAAATGACCCCAAAACCACCTAAAAATCATGCAATAAACCACCTAAAAATCACTTCAAAATGACCCCAAAACCACCTAAAAATTAGTCAAAAAACATCTAAAAAGCACTTAAAAGCCACACAAAAATTACCCAAAAAGCACCTAAAAACCACGTAAACACCACCTAAAAATCATGCAATAAACCAGCTAAAAATCACCCAAAAATTACCCAAAAACCACCTAAAAATCACTTCAAAATGACCCCAAAACCACCTAAAAATTAGTCAAAAAACACCTAAAAAGCACTTAAAAGCCACCCAAAAATTACCCAAAAAACACCTAAAAACCACGTAAACACCACCTAAAAATCATGCAATAAACTACCTAAAAATCACCCAAAAATCACTCCAAAATGACCCCAAAACCACCTAAAAATTAGTCAAAAACCACCTTTTTTTTTTTTTTTTTTTTTGCATATTATCTCCATGAAGTGAGTACTGACTGGTATTAGCATGTTCAAATGTGAGAAAACTTCAGATTAGTAGCATTAAAAATGTCTGCTAAAGGTTCATACTGTCTTCCACATAGAATTTTCGCGGTCAAATATATTACCTCTGCTACCCACTTATTTTCCAGATTTGACTGCTGTATGCTGACATAATGGAAATATCTGAGTAATATAGCTATAAAACAGACAGCAGAGTCTAAAACATTCATGGTTTGTCTGAGGCAGGGGTGTCAGGGGCCACATTCAGCCCAATTTAATGTCAGACTGGTAAAATAATAGCATAATACCCTGTAAATGACAACTTTTTCTTTGTTTTAGTGCAATAAAAATGTATAACATTTACAAACTATTCTTTCAGTGTGTTCAGCTTCTATGCTCCACATGTCTGGAACAAACTTCCAGAAAATCTCAGATCAGCTGAAATGCTGCTTATTTGTTTTATCTGTTTCATCTATTTATCAGATTTTGTTTTGTTTTGTTTGTTTGTTTTTCTCATGCCTATACTTTTTATTGCTTCTGCTGTAATGCTTTTAATGTTTTATGTAAAGCACTTTGAATTGTTTTGTACATGAAATGTGCTATAGAAATAAACCTGACTCGTCTTACCTTGCCTTTCACAAAAAAAGATGTGAATAACATAAAAAAAAAAAAAAAAAATTTTAGTTTTAGTAATATTATTTTTCCAAGGTTGTTTTTTTATTGAATTCTTTACAGCGATAGTGCAAAAAAAAAAAAAAAAAAATCTAAACAATAGGAACGGTTGTTTTTATACAGAACAGAACATACACCCACAAACACAAAAAAAAAGAAAGAAAGAAAAGAAAACACGAAACAAGCCACCTATGGACAAATGTAGTTTGTGAGTTTGTGAAGCACAAACTTACACTTAAACATAGGTATAAATGTCACAAAGAAAAAAAAAAACAAAACAAGGAAAAAAAATGTAAGCATACACACATGTTCATGCCCAGAAACTGTATACCATAGTGTAAGGCATTTTTACATAAAGAAAAAATGAAGAAAAATAATGTTTTTTAACAATATTATGCTTCAACATATCATTTATACATGTGTATTACACATAATGTTACACAGACATTTGGTAACAAGCCTAATATTGTTAAAATTTAGTAATTTTTAGAATAACTTTCCATAATATTACGTCTCACCTTATTAATAACAAATCTAAAAGATCGCAGTGGACCTACAAAAATACACAAAACGCTTAGAAACAGGTAGAATATTGTTAAAATTGCAGGTTATTCACATTTTATTGTTAAAGGACAGTTTGTAAATGTAAATATTTTCATTTAATAAAGTCATTTTATTATTTTTCATCTAATAAACCAAGAAGACAATTTGTACATGTTGTTATTTATAGATTATTATATTATTATTGCCCCGCCCCCTGAAGGGTGGTTTGTTTGTTTGTTTGTTTGTTTGTTTGTTTGTTTGTTTGACGGAGTCAGATGATGTTGTGAAAGTCCAACTTATTGTTCGGGGTAGAGCTACCCAGGAAGAAAATTGTGAATCGGACTCGGAAATCGGGGCTTTTGTAAACTGAGACCAGCGTTGATGATTATATATTTTACATGTGACATGAATAAATTTTTTGTGAACTGAGACCAAGATGTATCCTGAATTCATCTTTGGAGTTTCCAATCAACGAACATATGAGATCTTAACAATAGCCAAGGCTAATTTCTACGATGGAAAAAAAAAAAAAAAAACACTTGTCACTACGGGAATAAAGTCATAAAATTTGTAGATAAAACCTGTAATTTTATGAGAATAAATTTGAAAACAAAAAGTCAGAATTTTATGAGACTGAAGTCATAAAATTCTGAGAATAATTGTCATATTTCATGAATAAAGCTGTAATATTATGAGAATAACATCATAATTTTAAAATGGGGAAAAATATATAAATACAAATATGGTAGGCTAATTAATAGACTTAGTATTTCACTGTGCGTAAACCCCAAATGAAAGTATAACCTCACAAAATGTTCCAAGTTCTCTATTATGCGACAAGTGGATACGACTTTATTCTCGTAATTTTTTTTTTTTTTTTTCCCACCTGTTTTTAAATGATGGCGTTATTCTCATAATATTATGGCTTTATTCTCATAAAATTACGACTCTTTTTATATTCGACTTTATTCTCATAAAATTCCAAGTTTTATCCCGATATTTTACGACTTTAATATCGGGGGTAATAATAACCAGATTGGGGTTATAGATTGCCGGTGACCCAGAATAAATTTGATTACATTTTGGGAAAAGTAAGTCAAAGTTCAAAATTTTTAATGATTTTTTAATTTTTTTTTATTTTCCCCATTTACTTATAATGGGTGGAATTTCAAATGGCTGTAACAGCAAAACTATTGGTTCAATTCATACCAAATTGGGTTTAGAAATAGCCAGTGTCTCAGAATAGATGTCATTACATTTTTGCACAAGTAGGTCAAAGTTAAAAAAAAAAATTATGAATTTTTAACCCCCCCCCCCCCATTTACTTATAAAGGGTAAAACTTCAAATGTCTGTAGCAGCAAAATTCTTTGTTTAATTCATACCAAATTAGGATTATAGATTGCCAGTGATCTTGAATAGATGTGGCTACATTTTGGGAAAAGTAGATCAAAGAAATTTTTTTTTAATGAATTAGTTACTTTCTTTTTTTCACCGTTTTCTTATGAAGAGCAAAATTTCAAATGTCTATAAAAAACATCAATTTTGTTTCAATTTACTTCAAACTTAGCACATATATAGAAGCAATTGCTATGCTCAAATCAGCACATGCATAGACATGATGACATCAGCTGGATCGATGCCAAAATAAGCTACAGTATGTGCAAGAGGCGGGGTTTGTTGTGCCTGGAACCACTTGTTTAAGGAGGGTCTAAGGAAACATATCAGTTCTGAATTCACATAATTCGACATGGCTACAAGTAAAATAAATAGAAAATATTATAATTTCATAAAGTCATTTTTTTATTTTTCATCTAATAAACCAAGAAGACAATTTGTACTTGTCGTTATTTATAGATAATTATGTTATTATTGCCCCGCCCCCTGAAGGGGAGGCAAGGGTTATTGTTTTTGGTTTGGTTTGTTTGTTTGTTTGTTAACACTCTAGTAGCAAAACCATTGGTTGAATTCATACCAGATTGGGGTTATAGATTTCCAGTGACCCAGAATAGATCTCATTACATTTTGGGAAAAGTAGGTCAAAATTCAATTTTTTTTTTTTTATGAATTTTTATCTTTTTTATTTTCCCCATTTACTTATAATGGGTGGAATTTCAAATGGCTGTAGCAGCAAAACTATTGGTTCAATTCATACCAAATTGGGTTTAGAAATAGCCAGTGTCTCAGAATAGATGTCAATTCATTTTTGCACAAGTAGGTCAAAGTTAAAAAAAAAATTTATGAATTTTTAAATCCCCCCCCATTTACTTATAAAGGGTAAAACTTCAAATGTCTGTAGCAGCAAAATTCTTTGTTTAATTCATACCAAATTAGGATTATAGATTGCCAGTGATCTTGAATAGATGTGGCTACATTTTGGGAAAAGTAGATCAAAGAAAATTTTTTTTAATGAATTAGTTACTTTCTTTTTTTCACCGTTTTCTTATGAAGAGCAAAATTTCAAATGTCTATAAAAAACATCAATTTTGTTTCAATTTACTTCAAACTTAGCACATATATAGAAGCAATTGCTATGCTCAAATCAGCACATGCATAGACATGATAACATCAGCTGGATCGATGCCAAAATAAGCTACAGTATGTGCAAGAGGCGGGGTTTGTTGTGCCTGGAACCACTTGTTTAAGGAGGGTCTAAGGAAACATATCAGTTCTGAATTCACATAATTCGACATGGCTACAAGTAAAATAAATAGAAAATATTATAATTTCATAAAGTCATTTTTTTTTTATTTTTCATCTAATAAACCAAGAAGACAATTTGTACTTGTTGTTATTTATAGATAATTATGTTATTATTGCCCCGCCCCCTGAAGGGGAGGCAAGGGTTATTGTTTTTGGTTTGGTTTGTTTGTTTGTTTGTTAACACTCTAGTAGCAAAACCATTGGTTGAATTCATACCAGATTGGGGTTATAGATTTCCAGTGACCCAGAATAGATCTCATTACATTTTGGGAAAAGTAGGTCAAAATTCAAAATTTTTTTTTTATGAATTTTTATCTTTTTTATTTTCCCCATTTACTTATAATGGGTGGAATTTCAAATGGCTGTTGCAGCAAAACTATTGGTTCAATTCATACCAAATTGGGTTTAGAAATAGCCAGTGTCTCAGAATAGATGTCAATTCATTTTTGCACAAGTAGGTCAAAGTTAAAAAAAAAATTTATGAATTTTTAAATCCCCCCCATTTACTTATAAAGGGTAAAACTTCAAATGTCTGTAGCAGCAAAATTCTTTGTTTAATTCATACCAAATTAGGATTATAGATTGCCAGTGATCTTGAATAGATGTGGCTACATTTTGGGAAAAGTAGATCAAAGAAATTTTTTTTTAATGAATTAGTTACTTTCTTTTTTTCACCGTTTTCTTATGAAGAGCAAAATTTCAAATGTCTATAAAAAACATCAATTTTGTTTCAATTTACTTCAAACTTAGCACATATATAGAAGCAATTGCTATGCTCAAATCAGCACATGCATAGACATGATGACATCAGCTGGATCGATGCCAAAATAAGCTACAGTATGTGCAAGAGGCGGGGTTTGTTGTGCCTGGAACCACTTGTTTAAGGAGGGTCTAAGGAAACATATCAGTTCTGAATTCACATAATTCGACATGGCTACAAGTAAAATAAATAGAAAATATTATAATTTCATAAAGTCATTTTTTTTATTTTTCATCTAATAAACCAAGAAGACAATTTGTACTTGTCGTTATTTATAGATAATTATGTTATTATTGCCCCGCCCCCTGAAGGGGAGGCAAGGGTTATTGTTTTTGGTTTGGTTTGTTTGTTTGTTTGTTAACACTCTAGTAGCAAAACCATTGGTTGAATTCATACCAGATTGGGGTTATAGATTTCCAGTGACCCAGAATAGATCTCATTACATTTTGGGAAAAGTAGGTCAAAATTCAATTTTTTTTTTTTTATGAATTTTTATCTTTTTTATTTTCCCCATTTACTTATAATGGGTGGAATTTCAAATGGCTGTAGCAGCAAAACTATTGGTTCAATTCATACCAAATTGGGTTTAGAAATAGCCAGTGTCTCAGAATAGATGTCAATTCATTTTTGCACAAGTAGGTCAAAGTTAAAATTTTTTTATGAATTTTTAAACCCCCCCCCCCCCCCCCCCGCATTTACTTATAAAGGGCAAAACTTCAAATGTCTGTAGCAGCAAAATTCTTTGTTTAATTCATACCAAATTAGGTTTATAAATTGCCAGTGATCTTGAATAGATGTGGCTACATTTTGGGAAAAGTAGGTCAAAGTGAAATTTTTTTATGAATTAATTTCTTTCTTTTTTTCACCATTTTCTTATGAAGAGCAAAATTTCAAAAAATATAAATTTTGTTTCAATTTATTTCAAACTTGGCACATATATAGAGGAAATTGCTATGCTCAAATCAGCACATGCATAGACATGATGACATCAGCTGGATCGTGCAAGGGGCGGGGTTTGTTGTGCCTGGCACCACTTGTTTTACTTGACATTACATAGGTCTGTATCTGGCTCTTGAACTTAAACTAGTTAATACTTCTTGCATTACACAAATTCATGCCTTTGGCCACTTTGGACCGTTTGGTGGGCCGGTTTTGGCCACACGTTTAACACCTGGGGTCTAAGGAAATATATCAGAAGAGGAGGTTCAGAATTCACATAATTCGACACGGCTACAAGTAAAATAAATAGAAAATATATCTGCAAAATTGTATTAATAAAACTTTTCCTTTGGCATCTAAAGGTCAGACAGTCAGATTCATGAAGAGCACAGACTATGACCACTGCTTTTCTCCTTTCTGAGGATTTAATGAGATCAAGACCCAGTGCTCTTACTAGATTAGCACCAAAGCTTTTAGCATCATACAGTTTCTAATTGTCCTTTGACAACATAAATCCATTTGCATAAATGTCACCCTCCAAGGTTGATACCCCTGCATCAGCCAGCGTACTTCTGCGACCAGACTAAAGGCTCTGTTTTCATGCTGCTGCAGATCAAACACATTTACCTCACACAAGTGAAGTGGCAATTTTACTGCGTGTGAGCGAATCCTTTGACACTTTTCCTACTAATTCCCCAGCTTCCCATGACATCATTCAGCCAAAATTAGTGTGCAGAAGAGAAAATGTGATGCTCCTGAATGACGTACAGTGCTATCTTTGTCCTCAAAGTAAGCTTATACCTTCATAGTTCTGGACACTTTCCCTTTTTTTTTTTTTTTTTTTTAAGTCAATGTGGAGAAGGACAAGTAATGTTCAGTTCGAGCACTAAGATGTTTTCCTTTGTAAATAGATTTTTGAGTAAAATCAGACATATCATGTGCATATATAGGCAATGATTTTAAGGGGATATTTAGACCAGCAGCATTTGGCTCACCCATTAACCCTTTCATGCATACTGGTCACTACAGTGGACAGCTATTCTACAGCTCTTCTCTTGTATATTCATGGATTTTGTTGTTTTGTTTTTTGCACATATCTTTATTAAAATTTTAACACATTACATATGTTTTCTGACATGAATTGGTAACATTGCGTAGATCTCCCCTGAGCGTAATAGTTATATTTTTCACGCAATTTATCAGTAAATACATTTTGTTTCTTTGCTTCAAAAATGAAACGCATGGTGTCCAGCTGAGTGGACATTTTTGCAACTTCATGAAAAAAAGTTCACAAGATTTTTTTTATTTTTATTGTTGTTATTACTATTTGTTTTAGTGCATTTTTTTTTTCCTTTTTTTTTTTTTTATTTATTTTTCATAAGAACATTTTCAATCACATTGTTTTTTTTTTTCATGCCTAAAGAGGAATAAAAACACTCAGGAAAAAAATCTTGATTAAGGTTCTCATAATTTGTGCATGAAAGGGTTAAAGACAAAACTCAGATGGAGGAATCTGATTCTGAAAAAGTACTGTAATCTTACAAGTATACCCTCAAATACTGGCAGAGCTGCAGGAGGTATCAGGCTTTCACTTATTAGAGCTTGGGATCTAATACGTATTGAATGAAACAGACATATTTTTTTCACAGCGTGATATCAAATTGAAAACAACAACAAAAAAACCTCTGGCATCTAAAGGGTTCAAAGTGCTTGTGATTTAGCACTGAAAAAAAAAAAAAAAAAAAAAAAAAAAAACGTCTGTGGCCCACACACTGACGAATGCTGTTTTGACAGAGATGTAAAGACTAGATGTTTCAGCCCAGGGGATAAGGTGTTCACAGTGGGGTATGTGTTATGTCGCTGTCCAGTGCTGAAATCACTGATAAGGCCCAGGTTACAGAGGAGCTGTCCGGTTCTGGACCCACTGACCATATCCAGGCTGCTGTGGCACAGTCCGTTGTCAACCTTTTAAGCGCCAAAGTCACAATATTGCAACATGTAATAGAAGTGAATGAAACAGACATCTTTTTTTTTTTTTTTTTGTCACATCTTGATATCTAAATTGAATATTTAAAAAAAAAAAAAAAAACTCTGGCGCCTAAAGGGTTAACCGTGCTTGTGGGAAAAAAAAAAAAAAAAAAAAAAAAGGTCTGTGGCCCACACACTGATGAAATACTGTTTTGACAGAGATGTAAAGAGTGGCTGTTTCTGCCCAGGGGATAAGGCATTCACAGTGGGGTACCTGTTGTGGCGCTGTCCAGTGCTGAAATCATTAATAAGGCCCAGGTTACAGAGGAGCTGTCCAGTTCTGAACCCACTGACCATATCCAGGCTGCTGTGGCTCATTTTGTTGTTAACCTTTTAAGCACCAAAGTCACAATATTGTGATAAGTAACCTAATTAAATGAAACAGACACTTTTTTATATCAAAACTGAATTCAAACAAACAAAAAAAAAGGCGCTTAAAGGGTTAAAATGAACTGTGGAGGTGCTTTTTGTAATTGTGGTTTAGACATTTTAGGACTGCTGTGGTACTGGAGTGATACATAATAGATGGAAAAAAATGATATTACATTTTCCTTGTCATATATCAAGACATTTTAACCCTTTCATGTATGAATTGTGGAAAAAAAAAAAAAGATTTTTGTTTGTTTGTTTTGATTGATTTTAGTACACAAAATTAGGCTAAAGTTGAAATGCATTTACATTTTATTAAAATATGGTTTTATTAAGAAGATACTTAACCTCCTGAGACCAAGGAAAGTACAAGTTTTGTCTTTTTTTTTTTTTTTTTTTTTTTTATTAAATAATTGACTATATTGGAAACATCATGATGCAACAGCTTTTTCAGATGGCTTTTTTTTTTTTTTTTAACTTTTATGGAATGTCCTTTGCGGTGGGCAGTTTTTTTTGGGGTTTTTTTTGTGTTTGGTTTTTTTTTTGTTTGTTTGTTTGGTTTTTTTGATTGATTGATTTATTACACAAAATTTGGCTAAAGTTGAAATGCATTTACATTTTTTTTTTATATGTCTTGATTAAGAAGATATTTAACCTCCTGAGACCAAGGAAAGTACAAGTTTTGTCTTTTTTTTTTAAATTAAATAATTGACTATATTGGAAACATTGTGATGCAGCAGCTTTTTCACATGCTTTTTTTTTTTTTTTACTTTTATGGAATGCCCTGTACGGTTGACAGTTTTTTTTTTTGTTTTGTTTTTTTTTTTTTTGATTGATTTATTACACAAAAATTGGCTGAAGTTGAAATGCATTTACATTTTTTTTTTTTTTTTAATATGGTTTTATTAAGAAGATATTTAACCTCCTGAGACCAAGGGAAGTACAAGTTTTGTCTTTTTTTTTTTTTAATTAAATAATTGACTATATTGGAAACATCATGATGCAACAGCTTTTTCAGATGGCTTTTTTTTTTTTTTTTTTTTTTTTTTGACTTTTATGGAATGTTCTTTGCAGTGGGCAGTTTTTTTGTTTTTTTTGTGTTTGTTTGTTTTTTGTTTGTTTGTTTGTTTGTTTGTTTTTAATTGATTGATTTATTACATAAAATTTGGCTAAAGTTGAAATGCATTTACATTTTTTTTTTTTTATATGTCTTGATTAAGAAGATATTTAACCTCCTGAGACCAAGGAAAGTACAAGTTTTGTCTCTTTTTTTTAAATTAAATAATTGACTATATTGGAAACATTGTGATGCAGCAGCTTTTTCACATGCTTTTTTTTTTTTTTACTTTTATGGAATGCCCTGTACGGTTGACAGTTTTTGTTTTTTTTTCTTTTTTTTGATTGATTTATTACACAAAATTTGACTGAAGTTAAAATGCATTTACAGTTTTTCTTTTTTTTTTTTTTTTTTTTTTTTTTTTATATGGTTTTATTAAGAAGATATTTAACCTCCTGAGACCAAGGGAAGTACAAGTTTTGTCTGTTTTTTTTTTTTTAATTAAATAATTGACTATATTGGAAACATCATGATGCAACAGCTTTTTCAGATGGCTTTTTTTTTTTTCTTTTTTTTTTTTCTTTTTTTTTTTTTTTTTTACTTTTATGGAAAGTTCTTTGCTGTGGACAGTTTTTGTTTGTTTGTTTGTTTTGTTTTTTGTATAAAGCTATGAAAGTCATAGACAGAAAACCCACAGCTAGGTCTTAGGAGGTTAACTTTATGAGATCACAGAGTAGTCCAAATTCTAAATCTAAGATGATGCGTTTTCTTTTTTTTTTCTTTTTTTTTTTTTTTGTCATTGTATTGCTTAGGGTCTATAGAGACTGCCCCCATGTGGTTTGGAGAATATTCCCTTTATAACTCTTTGGAAAGTGAGCTTAAACTATGTGTCCACAAATGTTCATGTCATGCATGAAAGAGTTAACTCTAAACTGATGGTGTAAATTAATTAATACATTTCAGGATACAAATAACCATGTTCCAGTCATACCTACACCCATGCATGTGTATATAAAACAACACATTTTACCGCAGAATTTGAATCAAGCAACTATTTTCACCTTGTAAAGAAACTTTCAGCCCACAACTCTACTCCTAGAAGTTCTCCTCTTTATCTCATTGATCTAGTGGAAAGTCTTAGTTGGGGTCAGTAAGTTTAGACTTAGTTGGCGAGCTCTGAACTGCGGTCTCTCCATCCCTCATGGCTAGAAGTGTCCAATCTTTTGGGATGGGAACGGCTGATCTGATTGGCTTTGATCAGTGCCAGACCGTACAGTGTCTACTGATAACGCCGCCCACATAATCTGACCACCTTCTGGTGCACCCCCCCTTTACTGGGTCAAGACCAAATGACCAAAAAAAATACAAAATACAAAATCTGCTGGTCAGACTGAAATGAGCTTCCTGTGTGTGTTACTGCATGAGAAAATGGAAAATGGCCTTGGCGTGAAATAACACAGATAACACAAGAGAATAAGACGACAACTGTGAAATTCTTAATATTAACAAATTAGAATCGATTTCAATCCTGCAAAAAGCACCCTTGTTTGTACTAAAAGAAAAAACTCCAATCATACCTAATATTGTCGTGCACTCTTGGCAGGCAGTTTCTTCCTCAGTTACATTTCAATTGGCGAATACATCCTCTAATGGAACGTGGGGTTGATATTTCATCTTATCCTGCTTTCAGTTCATAACTGTCAAACTGAGAGCTGAAGTGACAGTCACAGAGGAGAGTCCCCTTACCGCTCTAAACTATCAGAATCCCGCAGAGAAACCAAGTATTTCAGGAATGCCACTCTGAAACAAATATCACCCCTGGCACTAAAATCATTGATATTCTTGCACCACATTTATCAGTGAAATAAAACACAACAAAAACCCTTTTCTTCCAACAGGAAATAGATTTTTTAATCTATGTTATAACTCCATGAACCTTCCAGAAAGTCTGAAATTATCAATCAAATTACTATCTGCAGTAACATACCATCTTGGGTGCTTCCTTGTGTGTATGTAACTTTTTTTTTGTTACTGTATCGGTGGTCTGTACTTGTTGTAGATCTGTCTTTTAACCCTGTAAAAAGCCTGAGCCGTTAAATCACTGACAGAAAATTCCAGTACTTTGAAACTGGAGCCTTCGGAACAACCCAAAAAAAAGTTATTTCAAATATCAATTTCCATGTATGAGTTTCACTTTTGTATTGTATTTGATACATCGGGTCTCAATGGTCAAATAGTATTATTTTTGAACAAACAAAAACATCATATAACACAAGTTGCTTTTTCCATTGACCCTCAAATTGCGCAAGAACAATTTGCCTTGTTTTTCAATGAAAAGTTTTTGCGCTGGCAAGAGGTGTTTTTTTAGGCGTAGCGAAATTGGCATATCATGCAAAACTGCAAATGGAAAGAACCTTTTTCTGCAACTAGAGTCACATGAATGAAAAAAAACGATGTTGACAGACAGACAGGTTGATTTATCAAGCAAAGAAGAAGAGTTTTAAAAGAAATATGGTGGCAGTATGTGTGGACATACAAGAAACCAAATCATTTTTTTGAATCAACGTGATATTTACGTTCATTGCCATGTTTATAGAATGACTGCTCTCGTGTCATCTCGCGATAATAAATAAACAAATCATCACATTTGTGATTTACTGAAAAAAATGACATTGACGCAACTTTATGTTTTTTGACATTTTGTTAAATATCGGTAAAGTTTTGCGCGTATATCCAATGGAAAGCCATTACTAACATGTCTCACAAATTAGTAATTCCTTTTCAAAATTGGCAAAGTTCTTCTTCCTTCCTCATTAAACCCTTTCATGCAACAAATTATGAGAACCTTAATCCAAAATTTTTCCTGAGTGTTTTTTATTCCTCTTTAGGCATGAAAAAACAATGTGACTGAAAATTTTCTTCTGAAAAAAAAAAAAAAAAAAAACCATAAAAAATGAAAAAAAAAAAATTCTTATAACCTATTTTCATGAAGTTGCAAAAATATCCCATTCGGCTAGTACCAACACGTTTAATTTTTTGACACACAGAAACAATGTATTTACTGATTAAATTGTGTGAAAACTATGGGGAGGGCTTGTAATTCTGGGGGTTTATGCTACATGATGTTACCGATTCATGTCAGGCAAAGATATGTAGTGTCTTAAAACTCTAATAAAGATATGTGTAAAAAAAAAAAACAAACAAACACGAAAAGAACAACAAAATCCATGAATATACAAGAGAACAGCTGTAGAATAGCTGTCCACGTGTAGTGACCACTATGCATGAAAGGGTTAATAACAATCTTGTAGTGCCACTGGAAGGCCTCTGGTGAAGGAATCCCTCCCCCTGTGTATTGCATGTATCTAATTGTATACATCAGGTCTTTCATGAAAAAAAAAAAAATCACACTGATCATGTAGAGGGCTTCAAAACACATGTATCAAATATGATACGTTTTGGCGTATAGGGTTTAATGTTGTGTTTTGCCACATTTGTTTCCCATATACTGCAGCATTTTTTGTTGCATTGTGTGTATAGAAATTGAATTGCTTTTTTTTTTTTGGGATTAATTTCAGAATCTGAATCTAACACGTATTTTCTGAAGTTTGTTTTTTTTTTTCAAAGGGACATAACATATTAATAAACACAATATGTGCCAACACAAGATTATAGCTTGAAAAACAATTATAATGTTATGTTAAATACAATGCATTGATTAAAAATTATCGTATTACTAGCATTATTGCCTCACAGTAACCTTATGTACTTCCCTGCAGAAAAACCCATGTTCGTTTGCAGGAAAGAATGTTCACAATCGCAAGAAACATTGTAACTACAATGGGCTGAGACCTTGCGTTCCAATATACAATTCTGATACACAACAACACTTCTAACACATTGTATAGCACATTCCAGTAGCAGGATGTGAACTGACAGTTTGCAAAGTCACGACAATAGGTGAGGGCCATTTCCCACCTGCGTTTAAGCAAAAAACAGAAGAAACCTCTTAAACAACATACCTGCTTTAATGTTTGTAACAGGACATAGTCCCAGAAATAACTTTTTTTAACAGTTTAATCACAATAAGAAGCACTTTTCTCCCCAGGTGTTATGCAGATTCCCTCCATTTAAAACCCGATCTTAAACAGGATGAGTCTCAGCCATGCGTTAAATGATTTTAAAGAGCGGATCTAAGGTCACAGATATGTTCTGTAGCTAATACGTTAACAAAAAAAAAAAAAAAGTTGACCTCATATTGAAGTGCAAATGCATCGTCTACAGTGCTTATCTGTTTCTGTACTTCCAGTGGCAGCGTGTCAGTCGAATAAGAGTGGAAAACCTGACATTTAACGAAAATGAACCACAATTTCATACGACGCAAAAGCCGAGCGCAGGGGAGGAAAATCGGTAATTGAGCAGAGGGGATGGTGTTTGAAATGATAAAAAGTGACACTTGGAGAGGGAGCAAACAACAACAAGGCTTCAAGAAATCAATGCAGCTTATTGTCCGGACATTTCCTCGGACTGTTTGACAGCTGCGATGAAAACAGACATTTAAATTCAGCTGTTTATACCCGCCCGTTGCATGCGAGTTGGACGTGCAGGAATCCACTGACAGGTTTGCATGCAAATGTTAAGAGGCTCTCCAAAACCACATGAAAGCAGCAGAACAGGGGTTTGTGGAACTCATTTTAACCCTTTCATGCATAGTGGGTCACTACAGTGGACAGTTCTTCTCAGCTGTTTCTCTTATATATTCATGTGTTTTGTTGTTTTAGTTCCATAGAGCCAACACAGTGGACACTTACATATATTGTAATTCATCCCATTACTGTAACTTCTGTTCTTGATAAACCTGATCAAGTGTAAATCAATTGCAATTAACAAGTTTTCTCAAACAAAAAGTTTAATTTTTTGTATATTATCTCCATGAAGTGAGTAATAAGTAGTATTATAGTATGATAAAAGGTGAGAAAACATCAGATTAAATGTTTTTATTTCATAGTTTTCACATAATAGATCACTTTCTGATATTGTGGTTTAAACACATGTTTCTTTGCTTCAAAAATTAAACACATGGTGTCCAAATGAGTGGATATTTTTGTAATTCCATAAAAAAAAATAGGTTCATTATTAGGCAAGGCAAGGCAAGGTGCTTCACACAGGACACTGAAATAAAAGAAACAAAAAGAAACACATTTAAAACATTATAAAAGAAACATGTAAAAGGTGATTAAAACAGCAAGTAAGAAAACAACACATAAAATCAAAAAACATAAACTAAAAATAAAAACACACACCTATTAAAGTAAGAGTTGCAGTGCAGAGTTTCAAAGAGAATATAAAATTTAAAAAGTTAAAAGCCTTTTAGTCAAGGCAGCAGTGAACAGGTGAGTCTTAAACCTTGACTTAAAAGAACTCAGACTCTCAGCAGACCTGATATTTTCTGGTAGTTTGTTCCAGATATACGGAGCATAGAAACTGAACGCTGATTCTCCATGTTTAGTTCTGACTTTGGGAACACAGAGCAGACCTGCCCCCGACGACCTGAGTGGTCTGGATATTAAAAAAATCAATAAATAAAAATTGCATTGTTTCATGCCTAAAGAGGAATAAAACACTCAGGAAAAAAAAAATCTTGACCTAGGTTCTCATAATTCATGCATGAAAGGGTTAAAGTAAAGTAGAAGTAAAATTACATTATGAGTATAAGTGTTTACATCGATAAAGTTTTGTTAAAATGTGAATAACATGAACAACCTGAAATTTCTTAACCCTTGTGTGGTGTTCAGATTTTTATTATTCAGCCAGTGTTCGTCGATGTAGTGGTCCCAATTGCGTATTTGGGTTTTTAATTTAACACTAATCAAATAATTTTATGTTAAAATACACAACAGATGTTTATTTCATCCCAATTACAAGCAACAAAAAAAAAAGCATATTGTTAATATTTGCCTTTTGCCTTTGCTGGACCACATTTCTGATTGAAGTGCTACTCATTTTTAGTTTGTTTTTTTAATAAAACGTAATAATCAAGATATGAGAGGAAAAAACATTCATAAAAAAAAAAAAAATACTCATTTTTTCTTTTAATAAAAAATCAAAATGGGTCCCACAGACCCAAACACCATACGAAGGTAAAGAAAAATAAGGTAATTTTAACAATATTATGCCTCAGTTTATCGTTAACGCATGTACATATGAAAGTGGCCTGGGTCGGATTTGTACTGTTCGAACTGTCTTTAACAGATCGGATACAGGTCACATATGGACAAAAAAATTAAAATCGGATTTGGGCCACATTTGTCTACAGTCTAAACGTAACCTAAGAAGATGGCTTTGAACGCAGGCGTGCACTGTGTTTACGGAAGTAAATATGGAAGGACGTTGTTCGCATTTCAATGACATAAAGGTCAGATAAATGCGACCTAGCCGTTCAAACTGAAGTTGCATTGTAACATATTGGATACGTATCGGATTTAGGGGCTACATATGAAAGTGGCCTGGGTCAGATTTTGAAAAAAATCGGATTTGTGCTGTTCAAACTGTCTTTACAGATCGGATACAAGTCACATATGGGCAAAAAAATTGGATTTGGGCCACATTTGTCCGAAGTCTGAATGTAGCCTAAGCGATTTCAGTGATTTCCTTACATCAATAATAAAACTGGAGAAGGTTTTAATTCTTGGGGATTTCAATCTGCACATCGTAACAATTTCATCCCAGCCCAGCAATGGAACTTTTAGCCATGACTGACACTTTTAACCTCAAACAACATGTATCTGGCCCCACCCACAAGAAAGGACATACCCTGGACCTGGTTTTCTCATTGGGCTTACACGTCACAAATGTGTGTGTTGAGGATGTCCCACTTGAGTGATCATTGTGGTGTGTTTTTTGACTTATGTGTGCCTCTTGAGCCCAAGCCTGCACCTAGAGGGCCAAGAGGAGGATCATTACAGAGTCCACAGCCCAGGATTTCCGTGCCCTGTTTAACCCTAGTCTTCTTAATGAGTGTCCCCGATGTTGATGAGTTTATCCAGTGCTTCTGCCACACACTGCAGCTCTATTCTTGACCAGGTGGCTCCCGTGAAACTAATGTCACTCGTAAGTGGTCTTGTCCCTGGATAAATGAAAACATCTTAAACCTAAGGAGAACTTGTCGCACAAACTGAGCGTCTTTGGAAATCAACCCAGTTGGAAGTACACAGGTTACATCTTAAAGATCTCATAACCTCATTAAATAAAATGATTAAGGAGGCAAGATCCAGCTACTTCCACAAACTTATAGCCACAAACAAGAAAAACCCCAAAGTAATCTTTGACACAATCCAGTCCATTGTGTCCCCTGCTGTCCCTGCTGCCCCTGTGCTCTGTAAAGCTGACAGCAATGACTTCCTAAACTTCTTCACAGACAAGATCAGGGATATTAAACACAATATCCACCACCCTCGTGGCCGTCTGACCCTATCTGATCCCCCTCTGCAAACCTGGTCCTCTTTCGACCCTGGACACTGGAGGACATCTCAGCACTTTTATCCAAAACGAAACCCTCCTCCAACTCTGCAGACATCCTCCCCCATAAGCTCCTTGTCGGTGTTTTGACACTATTGGACCATGGGTCACAAAGTTTTTTAAACCTGTCCGCTCTCAACTGGTTTGTTTCCCAGCTCCTTCAAACAGGCCATCATAGAACCTAAACTAAAGAAAACCACACTGGAACCCACAGACTTCAAAAGCTACAGGCCCATTTCAAGCTCCCCTATTGGCCAAAATCCTTGAGAAAGCAGTGTCTAAACAACTTACAAGCTTTTCTGGAGACACACCAAATCTATGACACTTTTCAGTCTGGGTTTAGACAACGCCACTCAACAGAAACTCGGCACTATTAAAAGTGTCAGTGACATCCTGATGGCGGCTGACTCCGGGAAATCCACAGGTCTTGGTCCTGCTAGATCTCTCCTCGGCCTTTGACACAGTGGACCATACCATAATGATTGAGAGACTGAGGGACCTGGTAGGGATGTCAGGTCCTGTGCTAGACAGGTTCTCCTCTTACCTGACCGGCAGAAGCTTCACTGTGTCAATAAACAACTTCCAATCTGACCTCAGTGGCATCTACTGTGTGGTGTGCCCCAAGGCTCTGTCCTGGGACCAGTGCTATTCTACTCTATGTCCTCCCACTTGGCCACATTATCCGACAGTACAGTGATGTCTCCTATCATCTATTCGCAGATGACATCCAGATATACTGCTCCTTTAACTCCTCTGAGCCCCACAAACTGAGTTCCTTAATCAACTGCCTGTCAGAGCTGAAGCAGTGGCTAAATGATAACAGCCTCCAGCTGAACTCAGCAAAACTGAGACCCTCATCATTGCCCCGGATAGTGCAATCCCAGGGATCAAACATCACCTGGAGACCTGAGTTCCTCGGTTAAAGACCAAACTGAGGAATCTGGGTGTCATCTTTGACCAGGACATGTCTTTAGAATTCTACTCCAAACACCTAGTCAAAAACTGTTTCTTCCCCTACGCAACATCTCCAAACTCAGATCTATGGTGTCCACAAATGAGCTCGAGATGATCGTTCACGCTTTTGTATCTTCTCGCTTAGACTACTGCAACAGCCTGTTTACATGCTTAAACAAGAGGAGCTGGCCCGTCTACAGTTTGTCCAGAACTCTGCTGCCAGGCTCCTGACCCGCACAAACAGGAGAACCCACATCACTTCCATCCTTAAATCTCTCCACTGGCTCCCTGTTCTATATCGTCTTCATTTCAAAATTCTTGTGCTAACTTTCCGGGCCCTACATGGGCCAGGCCCCTGCATACATTGCTTCCCTGATCCAGCCCTACAGCTCGACTCGTAGCTTGAGGTCTTCAGGACAGCACCTGCTGATGGTTCCACGGACCTGTTTTAGCACACGCGGTGACAGGTCTTTTAAAGCTGTGGCACCACGTCTATGGAATGACCTGCCTCTACACCTACGGTCCATGGACTCTGTAGAGAGCTTTAAGAAACACCTCAAAACCCTCCTGTTCAAAAAGGCTTTTTTAGTCTCCCACCTGACCCAGGACCACCACAGACTGATTACACTCTATGTATTCATCATAACGTACTCCATGTGTCATCCCCCCCCCCCCCCCCCCCAGTCTCTCTATATCTCTATCGCTCTCTCTTTTCTCCTCCTTTACTCTCTCTCTCTCTCTTTAACCCCAACTGGTCAAGGCAGACAGCCATCCTTCAGGAGTCTGGGTCTGCTCGAGGTTTCTGCCCGTTAAAGGGAAGTTTTTCCTCGCCACTGTCACCAATCACAAGTGTTTGCTCCTGAAGGATTCTGTTGGGTCTCTGTAAACTTAATTTGATTCTGATTTGAATTGATAAAGCACTTTGTGACTCTGTCTGTGAAAAGTGCTCTATAAATAAAATTTACTTACTTACTTACTTACTAAGAAAATGGCTTTTGAATACAGGCATGCACTGTGTTTACGGAAGTACATATGGAAGGACGTTTTTCGCATTCAATGACGTAAAGGTCAGATAAGTGTGACCTAGCCATTCAAACTGAAGTTGCATTGTAAAATATTGGGTACGTATCGGATTTAGGACCACATACGAAAGTGGCCGGGGTCAGATTTGAAAAAATTCGGATTTGTGCT